>NW_015168121.1:233803-234746 GCF_001447785.1 Gekko japonicus
GAAGAAGAAGAAGAAGAAGAAGAGACTACCCAAAGGTGTCTCAGAGCAGCTTACAAACTCCTTTCCCTTCCCCTCCCCACAACAGACACCCTGTGAGGTAGGTGGGGCTGAGAGAGCTCTGACAGAAACTGCTCTTTTTCAAGGACAGCTGTGCCAGAACTATGGCTTGCCCAAGGACATCCAGCCAGGTGCAAGTGGAGGAGTGGGGAATCAAACCCGGTTCTCCCAGATTAGAGTCCGTGCACTTAGCTACTACACCAAACTGGTGTAGAATCCACCCTCCAAACAGTGTTCCCTCTAAGCTAAGTTCGTGTGAGCTAGCTCACACTTTTGTAGCCTCCAGCTCACACATTTTTGTCTTAGCTCAGGAAGGATGGGCTCCAGAGCAAACTAATTCATGCAGCAGACAAACTGCTTGCTCGCAACTTTAATGCCAGCAGCTCACAAAGTAGGATTTTTGCTCACAAGACTCCACAGTTTAGAGGTGGTGTGATCGTGCCCATATAATCCGCCTGGCATTCGTGGCTCTCCCACGGCAAACTCTGCGTGTGATCGGGGCCTTTCTTTTGTCAGTCTATTCACTGATCTGGTGCCCAGCAGCATAAATGCCCCCCTGTTCAATCTCCTGCTTCTAATATATTAAAAGAGATTCTTATTGTCCATCTTATTGTTTTTCCCAGTATGCTCCAATATTTGTTACTTTGCCAGCTTTACCATTAGCTGACCAAGGTTGTGCTTAATTTCTTCATCGGGGCAAGAATTCTACCTTTTAAAAAAACGTTCTCACCTTTCCTTGCCTTTGGTCCTAAACTATATTGGTGTCTGTATCGATCAATGATTTTGTCTCAGTGTCTATCTTTGAAGTTATTTTTAGGTGTTTCCTCTTCTGAAATCAGTTGTGGACAAATCACCCTTCCAAAATAAAGAAGGCCTGGAAACAACT
>NW_015168121.1:234759-249495 GCF_001447785.1 Gekko japonicus
AAGAGAACTGCCTTGAGTCAAAAAGGGCACCAAAAAGGAGGAACTAAGCATGATTTCTCAGTTATTTCGGAGGGAAAAACCACCCCTGAGAAAAAGCCTGTTCAGCTTCCAGAGCCAGCAATTAATATGGCAGTAATGAAAGGAAACAAACGTGTCCTGGCCTACTCATTGACTGTGGGCAACAACATGTGGGAGGCCACCTTGAGCAAGCAGCAGGGCTGCTACTTCAGGAACAGCCCAGGCTGAGCAATTGATCATTCACCTCACCAGGGGTCATTTCGTAGAAAAAGAGGTGCAGGAGCTCATTAGCATAACTCATTAGCATAAGTTATTTGCATATGCCACACCCCCTGACATCACCGGAACTGTATCAGAAGGCAACACCCACCACTCAGGCTCCACTGGACTGTTTTGGATTGCTAGCTATTTTTTGGGGGGGGGGAATGTGCAGATCTGTCCTCGCAGAGGAGGGAGAGCTTGTACCTGAATAAACCTTCGCCTTAAAGGTGGCCGTGGACTGTTTTGGGATGGCCGGAGGAGGGCTCTGCAGCTTACCTGGCTGCTTCTTGGTCTGACTGAGGGCTGCTGGGAGCAGGGGGTGGGGCTTATTGCATGTGCCCACCCCCTGGGCTCTTTACTGCCGGAGCGCCGCTCCTGTGTGCTCCTGTGCACTCCTGCAGGAAATGACCCCTGCACCTCACTGATGGTTCTTCACTGACTTCTTCAGTGACCTGAGGATCTGTCTCAAATACGATAAGTCAGGGGAACCAGCTATGATCACAGGCAATAGTGTATACAATGGCAAAATGATGAATGTTTCAAGAGGCCAGCATAGTTCTTGTAGGGGGAATCTCCCCTCCTCCATTCTCTTCCCCCTCTTATCTAAGCATTCCCTCTTTTCCCTCCCCTTGCAGCCTGCTCAGCTTCTCCCCTTTCCCTGCTTCCTTCCTTCTCTTCCATCTACCTGTCTCACCCTGCAATCCTTTGCAGAGTTGCTCCAAAATAAGCCAAATGAAATAAATGGGCTTAGATCTGAGTAACTCCGCACAGAATCACCACTTTCCCTTCAGCCCTTCCTTTCTTCCCACCACAGGTTCTCCCAATTCCCCTGCTTCCTTCCCTCACTCCAGAGCCCATTCCCCACTTTTGCTCCATTTTTATTTCTTCCCTCCCCCATCTTCTTGCCTGCCAATTCCTTCTCTCCCTAGGCAATCCAAAATGGCTGCCAAGATGTCATGAGGTAATCTTGCAACATTTTAAACCTTTTTTATTTTATTGAATCCTCTCCTTTAAAAAAATAATAATTCAAGATTGTTCTTCAAACTGAAGATTTAATCGGATTTGTAGAAACATTTTCCCTTTCTGTGAGTGACCGCACAGTGCATTTTTTTTGGAGGTACACTCTGATGCCATGTTTAGAGTTAGATATATAGATATCCATCCTCTTGTTCTTTGTGGTGTATTTTAGAGCGGTATGACCAAAAAGCCTTCAGAAGCTATTTAGAGGCTTTTTTGCGGGGTTTGAACAATAATTATAGTGATGTGGCTCACCCACTGAGGTGGAAATGTGTGAAATAGAGCTCTCTTCATATTCTTAACACTGAACTGTATTATTTTCTAACAGAACACCTGCCTTAGAGCAGCAGGAGACAGTGGCTTAGAAAAGCACCAACTTTTTTTTTCCTTACTGCAAGGCTTCAGTAAACAATCAGATTCTTAAAAGGGATCTCTTTATGTTAAAACTTTTTTTCTGGCTTTGCTTGACAGTTGGAATTGAAAACTTCTTGGACTCAGCTGTTACTTTAAACTGCTTTCCCACTTCTTTTCTAAAAAAATCGTGATCTCAGTGATATCAAAGATATTTCTGTCTCAGATTAAATACTTTTTTCCTTAGGAGGATGAGCCCTTTTGATGAAGATGTTTTCAGTCGGAAGATGCTTGAGATGGAACCTTGACTATTATGCATACAAAGCATGTACGCTCTCACTGAAATATGAGTCCCCAGTGACATCCATTAACCAATCGATATTATGACAGCTAAATGGAAACTCTATGTACAGACAACAATATTACCTTCGTACTCCATCGTGGATTTCCCAGAAGAATCTAATTGGCCAAGATGAGGTGGATTGTTGGTTGTAGGGTTGCCAGCTCTGGGTTGAGCCTGAGGAGGGCAGGGTTTGGGGAGGGGAGCGACTTCAGTGGAAAAGAGTACCGTAGACTCCACCTTCCAAAGCAGCCATTTTCTCAAGGTGAACTGAACTCTGTCACCTGAAGATCAGTTGTTATAGTGGGTAAAAGGTAAAGGTTCCCCTGCTCGAAAGCCAGTCGAATCCGACTCTAGGGTTGCGGTGCTCATCTCCGTTTCCAAGCCGAAGAGCCAGCGCCGTCCAAAGACGTTTCCGTGGTCATGTGGCTGGCATGATTAAACACCAAGGTGCACGGAACGCTGTTACCTTCCCACCGAAGTGGTACCTATTTATCTACTTGCAATGTCTTGCTTTCGAACTGCTAGGTTGGCAGGAGCTGGAACTAGAGATGGGAGCTCACCCGGGTCTTGAACTTCCACAGCCTGCAGTTCAGCGTCTTAACCACTTGAGCCACTGCAGCTCCGTTATAGTGGGAGATCTGCCTAATTGGCAGAAAGAGAACATGTCAGTGGAGTGAATGGAAAACTAGTTCAAGGAGAATTGTTGAAACTTTATTTCGGCTGCGATCACACAGAGCATTAGGCACGCTAGAGAGATGGAAGATAGACGGATTTTCCGGGCACGATCTCACCGCCACATCTGGGAAGCGTAGAGCTCCTGTGGCTCACCCGAGCCTTCACTCCGAAGATCCGCGGTAAAAAATTAGTACCTCGCAGATACTAGTTTCCGGAAACCGCGGGGCAAGGGCGGGCGCGTGATCGCATTTCCAGTGGAATCCCATGGCATCCGGCGCCTGCCCATGTCCCCTCGCAAAAAGGGTTTTTTTTCCCAAGTGTCCTCGGGATGCGCACAAGCACCCAACGGGGCATGCGCACACGTCGGTGTACAGGGAAAAAACACCCGTTTGCCACGGCGCGCTGCTTCTTTGCTGCGCCGTGGGATTGTGGTGTGATCGGCACCTTCCCCCTACCACAGGACCTCCACGGGACCTTCACGGGACCTCCACGGGATGTCTGCTCACGCAACTGCGCGTTATTTTGCCCCGGGGCAAACAGCCACGCTTCCCCCCCCGCATTTTCCTGCCTGTGTGACCGCAGCCTTCATTTCACAGCTAAAGAGTACCAGCTATCTGAAGAAGCAGAACGTGGACGTGGCAGTGAAGCCAGCCGTGTACAGCCGCTGCTGTTCTCCTGAAGTTTTTAATACAAAGGATCTGTGGACTTCATTAGAGTTTTTCCTTTGTATCAAGTGCTTTCTGATCCTAGCTCTTTAAGAATACATAAGGGTTTGCTGAACTTTAACAAAGATTTAAAACTGTTTGAATTGTTTTGTACAATAATGGCCCCAGCCACACGTGCCGGAAAACGCGCAGGGGAGGCGTGGCTATTTGCGTCATCGCATTCTGATCCGCCATTATGTGATCAGATGCGGCGGCGGCGCACCAGGGTTTCGTCCTTCAGCGCACACTGCAAAGAGGTCGACTGGAGGGAATAGGCGTGCGCCGGAGCGATCACACCGAACGAGTCCGTCTGCAGCCCATGGCAAACCATTTGCTAGTAGATCTTTGCAGGTACTTTTTAACTGCGCATCTTCGGCGGCATGCCACAGGTTGGCCATGGGTGCGCTACGCTTGCCAGATGTTGCGGTGTGATTGTGCCCCAAAAATCTGCCCAGCATTTGTGCCTTCCGCGCTGCAAATGCTCCGTGTGACCGGGGCCATAATCTTTCTGCTTTTGTTCGTAATTCATTCATGAAGTGTCTTTATATTGATACAATCTCCTCCTGTGAGATCTCATTTTGATATGCCACCTGGAGGTTGGCGGCCCTAGTTGGTTGGGTCCCAGAAGGCCTCACGTTTTAGTCCGGCATCTACCTTCCATTTTGCAGCTGATTGGCCTGCTGACCAAAAGGTCAGCTTTGCCTCATCCCAGCCTCCTCAGAGCTGAACCCACTCACTCCTGTTCCTTACAGGAATGCTTCCCCCCCAGTGAACTACGGGGGTGGGGGACAAGGCTGTCTGTGACTCTTCCGTTGTGTACTCTCTTGCTGCTGTCCTTGTGTTTGTGTCATCCTTGCCTTGCTAAAGGGTGTCCCTCAGGGCATTACTGCCACTCAGACCTTAACTCTGTACGGGAGAGGCAGCCTTGGGTTTTCTGTGCACGGTTCCCCTGCCAAGTGAGCTGTGGAGGTGTCTGGGTGAGTGGCAATACTGCTTCCCTCTGTATCCACCAGTGAAAAGAGGATGTGTTTGCAGAAGGGGATTCAAATGTCCACCTGCAGAACTTCCAGGATGATGGCAGCTTTAGGGCATGCCTTGGCCCTTCCTTTGGTGCCAAATCTTGAGTTTGCTATGTTCTTTACACAGCAAGTGATTAAAATATGGCATTTGCCACAAGAGGATGGGGTGATGCCCATAGGCATAGACAGCTTTAAAAGAGGATTGGACAGATTCATATTTTTTTTGTAAACATTTTATTTTTAGGATACATTCAGCAAAGTTCAACATTTGTATTACAATTCTTATCCCTTTATATCCTACCATCCTCCCTTTCCCCCCCTATATATGGCTTCCCACAGTGCTGCAACCTCCTGCATAATCTTTAGGTTCCTCTTAAGTACTCCTCTTTATCTTTTACATTTTCTACAGGTAACTTATTTTTTTACTAGCCATGGTGACTAAAGGGAACCTCCATGTACAGAGGCAGTAAACCTCTGAATACCAGTGTCTGGGGTCAACCTCAGGTGAAGGACTCGGCCTCTCGGCCCTGTTGTCGGACCTCCAGAGGAACTCATTGGCCACTGTGTGAGACAGGATGATGGACTAGATGGACTCTTGGTCTGATTCAGCAGGGATCTTCTCATGTTCTTTCTCTTGTTGCCAGGGGTCATTTCATAGAAAAAGAGGTGCAGAGGCTCATTAGCATAACTCATTAGCATAACTTATTTGCATATGCCACACTCCCTAACATCACCGGAAGTGTGTCAGAAGGGAACACCCACCGCTCAGGCTCCACTGGACTGTTTTGGATTGCTAGCTATTGGGGGGGGGGACGTGCAGAGATGTCCTCGCAGAGGAGGGAGAGCTTGTACCTGAATAAAACTTGGTCTTAAAGTTGCCACTGGACTGTTTTGGACTGGGGCGGGTGGGCGGGGGGGGGGGCTCTGCAGCTTACCTGGCTGCTTCTTGCTGTGTCTGAGGGCAGCTGGGAGCAGGGGGTGGGGCTTGTTGCATGTGCCCGCCCCCCTGGGCTCTTTACAGCTGGAGCTCCACTCCTGTGCGCTCCTGCAGGAAATGACACCTGCTTGTTGCATTCTGGGAGTAGGGGGAGAGGGAGGGAGCATGCGGCATCCATGTACGCAGATTGTCTGTTTCCATTGATGGCTGACCCAGGGGACTCATAGGTATGCTGTTCCATGACCAGCGGGTGCAGGCTGTGTTGCTGGGGACTCCAATGCCGGTGCTATGCTCCTTCCCCTTTGTTTTCTGCTAAAACATCTCTTCTCTGTGGAGACAGCACAGGATTCTGACTAGTTGTTCTGGTGCCATGCAGTGGCATCTGCAGGGCCGGCTCACCCACTAGGCGAACTAGGCATTCGCCTAGAGAGCCGGGCCTTGGATGGGGCGGCAAGCCACGGATGGGGCGCTGAGCTGTGCCTCCCCCCGCCCTCTTCTTTTTCTTCTTCCCTCGCCCCCTGAGGAGGAGGCCAGGGGCCACAGGGGCAGAGGAGCGGGTCCCGCCGCGGGCTTGGCCCAAGAGAGGTACACCTCCCTCCCTCCTCCCCCCCTTCAGAGATGGCGGCGGCAGCGGGGAGGAGGTGGCGGCGGCGGCAGCAGCAAAAGGGTGGCTGGCTCTAGAGGTCTCCAGGTTTCCAGGCCCCGCCGGGAGGTTGGCATCTGCGCCACAAGGCAGCCTCGCCTAGGGCGCAGAAACACCTCGAGCCGGCCCTGGGCATCTGAGGCTTAGCATAGCACTGCCCTTCGCTTCCAGCAGTAGAAGACGGAGGGGCAATTTTCACTGAGTCTTCCCTCCCACAGAGATTCTGCGCCCCACAAACCACGTGAGGGAGAAGGGAGATCTGTGTGGAAGGAGAGAACTGGCAAAGTATCACTGTTCTTCTGCTGGCAGAAAATGACCTTTGGGTTCAATCCAATGAAAAATGCAACACTGCAAAACAACAGCAACAACAACAAAAAAACCCTTCATATTGTCCAGCTAGATACGGCCAAGGTTCAGGACAAAGGAAATATCTGGGAGAGTGCACATTCCTGTTGTCATAGAAAGCCTACTTTTCAGTGCTGTGGGGTCAAATGAGATATCACATAGCAGAGTTTTCCAGCTTTTTAAAATGAGAAGCAGTCCCAGGGGCAATGATCAGGAGTAGAAGGACTGTGGAGAAGAGGCGTCTCCTAAAGTTTTCTCCTCTGGGCCATTTTCCCATGCCAAATGAAAAACCTATCTCGGCTGCTTTTCCACAGCAGGTTGGGGGTGAGTAAATACAAGCAGAGAAAGCTCACAGGAGGGAAAAGGGTGAAGGATCAGTCCTCTTGCTGTCCCTTTGCTTTTAAGGAGCCAGTTTGGTGTAGCAGTTAAGTGCGCGGACTCTAATCTGGGAGAACCGGGTTTGATTCCCCACTCCTCCACTTGCCCCCGAAATCTCCAAGTGTTTCCCAACCTAGAGCTGGCCACCCTAGCAGGGATGGAAGCAATGCTTTTGGTTTCTAGTTTGGTGTAGTGGTTAAGTGCGCAGGCTCTAATCTGGGAGAACCGGGTTTGATTCCCCCCTCCTCCACTTGCACCTGGCTGGATGACCTTGGGCAAGCCGTAGTTCTGATAAGAGCTGTTCTTGAAAAAGAGCAATTTCTGTCAGAGCTCTCTTAGCCCCACCGGGTGTCTGTTGTGGGGAGGGGAAGGGAAAGGAGTTTGTCAGCCGCTCTGAGACTCCTTTGGGGAGTGAAGGGCGGGATATAAATCCAGTCTCTTCTCTCTCTTCTTCTTCTTCTTCTTCTCTCTTAACTGCAGTGCCTCGTTGCAGTTTTTCAGATGACAACTTTACAATCATCTCCTGTGTAATACCTATTCCAGTTTTTAAGCTCTGGGTTTTTCTTACAATTTCTCGCCACTCATGGCCCTGATTTACTTTTACTTTGTTAAACATGAAGTAATCCATGATTGCCCTTGGGGAGAGAAAATAATTTGAGTGGTAAACACCTCTATGCCTACCATCCAGAACTGGCAGGAAAGAGCTTCTGTAAATAAATACCGGCCTATCTCTGTTTGCCAGTGTGGCTTCAAACAGAATGGCTTGCTGCCTGAAAACCAGCTCCCGTCATTCTGTCACACTGCAGCATGACCCAGAACCAGAACCAGAATGTAGCCATACGGTTGCCAACTCTGTCTTGGGAAATTACTGGAGATTTAAGGGTGACGCCTGGGGAGGGTGGGGTTTGGGGAGGGGAGGGGCCTCAGCGGGCTATCATGCCTTAGAATCCATTCTCCAAAGCAGCTGTTTTTTCCAGGGAAACTGATCTCTGTAGCCGGGAGATTGGTTGTAAATCTGGGAGATCTCCAGGCTTCACATGGAGGTTGGCAACTTTATGTAGCAAGGAGGAGGAGGAGATTGGATTTATACACCGCCCTTCACTGCCCCAAGGAATTTCAGAGCGGCTTACAATCCCTTTCCCTTCCCCTCCCCACAACAGACACCCTATGAGGTAGGTGGGGCTGAGAGAGCTCTTTCCAGAACTGCTCATGAGAAAACAGCTCTGAAAGAACTTATGACTGAACAAGGTCACAACAGCAGCTGCATGTGGAGGAGTGGGGAATCAATAGGGTTGCCAAGTCCTTACCCTCTGTATACCGGGGGAGTCCACTGCCGGTCCAGGAGTGCGCGCGTACCGCAACCACATCACCCGGAAATGACGCAACCACATCGGGCACGCCGGGGGCGGGGGCACAATCATCCAAAGGGAAACCATAGAGTTTTCCCTCGGATGACCATGGCCCCACCCCCAACGCACCCGACGCGACTGCGTCACTTCCGGGTGATGTGCTGACTCTGGGCATGTCATGTGCTTTGGGGGTGGGGTTCCCCGATCAGCCGCCGGCGGGTAACGGGCCTCTCAGGCAGAAGTTTTCCCACCCCCTGGGGGGACTTGGCAAGCCTAGGAATCAAACCCGGTTCTCCCAGATTAGAGTCCATGCTCTTAACCACTACACCAAACTGGCAATGCAAGACAGAAGGCTGTCTTGGCCTCAGGTGATACTAAACCAGTGATCCTAAATTCTGTCTGGGCAAAGTAAAAAATCACAGTGGAAAGAGGAGAAATTCCATCTCTCACTCTAGATACTGGAAATAGGGTTGCCAGAGCCCCTGGTGGAGGTGGGGGTTTGAATTCCAGCTCCAAGGCACCTGCTGGCCACCCCCTCCACACCCAGTTCAACACTCGTGAGAGTACACTGTCTTTAGCTGTCGCAGCAGCAATGTCTGTAGAGGAGATTGGCCCCTCAGTTAGTTCATCAATGGCCAGCACCGTGCTAGCCGGAGCTGGGTCCATGTCCTGGCCAGGTAGAGGGCAGTGACTGAGGGCGTCTGCATGTCCGATGGGCTTGCCTGGCCTGTGTTCCAGGTCATAGTCATATGCGGTGAGGAAAATCGCCCACCGCAACATCCGAGGAGATAGGATGTTAGGGGTTTGCCGGTCTGGGGCAAAGATCCCTAACAAGGGTTTGTGGTCTGTGACCAAAAGAAACTTGAGCCCAAATAAAAAGTCATGAAACTTTTTTACAGAAGAAACCTACGCCAACCCCTCTTTGACAGTTTGGGCGTAGTTCTTCTCCGCTGCGGATAGCAACCTTGAATAAAACGCAACGGGGGCTTCACTTCCGTCTGGCATTAAATGACTGAGAACAGCCCCCACCTCAAATGGCGACGCGTCTGCCGCCAGAACCAACAGCTTCTGCTCGTCGTAATGCGTGAGGACTACGTTCGAGGACAGCAGGCTTTTTACTCCCCTGAATGCCTGTTCGTGCTCCAAGCCCCACCTCCATTTCACGTCCTTGTGGAGGAGCGCGTGTAATGGAGCCGCTACCGAGGCTTTGTGTGGGAGAAAGGCGTGATAAAAATTTAATAGCCCTAAAAAGGACTGCAGCTCTTTTTTATTGAGGGGACGTGGAGCGTTTTTTTATCGCCGCCACCTTCTTTTCTGTGGGGTGGACGCCCGATTCGTCTACCCGGAATCCCAAGAATTCCATGCTTGGGACTCCCACGAGGCATTTGGATTGTTTCACCTTAAGCCCGGCGGACTTGAAACGCTCTAGTACCTCCCTTACACGGTCCGTGAGCTCTTGCTCTGACCTCCCAGCAATCAGCACATCGCCGAAATATGGTACTGTGCCTGGCACCCCTTTTAGTAACCCCTCCATCATTCCCTGGAAAATGCCTGGGGCCACATTCCCCCTGAACTGGAGCCTACTGACCCTAAAGGCTCCTCAATGGGTCACTATGGTTTGGGCACCCACTGCTTCCCTGGTGACGGGCAACTGCTGGTAAGCTTGCGCTAAGTCCAGCTTGGTGAAAATTTTCCCTCCTCCCAAGGACGCCAGAATGTGGCTGATGACCAGGACGGGGTAAGAGTGCTGCTGCAAGGCACGGTTGATGGTGCACTTGTAGTCAGCGCAAATCCATACCGACCCATCCGATTTGACCGGCGTTACTATGGGAGTTTCCCATTTCCCAAAAGCAACCGGCTCAAGTACCCCCTGCTCCACCAGCTTGTCCAGCTCAGCCTCAATCTGGGGCTTGAGTGGAAGGTTCACCTTCCGATACTTCCGATACTTCCGATACTTCAACCGGATCGGGGTGACGGATGGGTCGAGTTCGAACGACACTGGGGGCCCGTTGTACCTTCCCAGGCCGTCCCCAAATACCTCAGGGAACTCGTCAAACAATACAGCTCATTTATTCTCAGCAACGTTATTTACACCAGTAATTGCAATACCCAACGGTTCAAACCAGTCTAGGCCCAGCAAATTAGCTCGGTCCCCCTCAGCCACCAACAAGGATAACAGTGTACATTTCCCCTTAAACTCAACCGTAAAGGTATCCCTCCCCGCCAGAGGAATACGTTTCCCTTGGAAATCAGCTACCCGGGTGTCTGTTGTGGGGAGGGGAAGGGAAAGGAGTTTGTAAGCCACTCTGAGACACCTTTGGGTAGTGAAGGGCGGGGTATAAATCCAATCTCCTCCTCCTCCTCCTCCAATACCCCCAGCTCACACCCAGCCTTTTTTCCTGTTAGCAGCAGGTGCGCTGCACGGCTGTTAGAGGCAGAGAGGCAAGGGAACTGGAAGTCACTCCTCAGTGTGAACGGTGGGGTTGGGGTTCTGAACCTGCTGCTGTGATTTCCCCAGAGAGCACTTTCCTGGGGGCACCTGCTTGGGAGGAATGAGTTATCAATTCTCACCAAACTTGGAGGGCAGGCAGAGGAGAGTCAGTTGGAGACTTGCTGTGAGTTTGGCATTTCTAGCCCACAGGGGGACTGTTTTACCACATCACAAACCTCACAAAACGAACCAGTTTGGTAAACCGGAAGGTTTGTGAAGGGTCATGGTTCATGGTTCGTGTGGCCCCACAAACCAGAAACCTGAGTGAACCTCAATTTTCCCATTTCATGCCCATCCCTAGTAAGGGTTTTTTGTTTACCTGACCTCAGTCCCCATTATTTCCCCCCTCTCCCAACATTTATTTGGATTGATATGTCAGAATAATAATGTTTCCTTAAATGGAGTAACCAAGAACTCCCCACTAACCAGTTTATAAAAGGAGGGCACAGATGTAAGATTTACTATCCTTTTTATGAATGTATTTGTTGATTGCATTAAGTACAAGGAGGCAGACATTCTTGCAATGAAAGTGGTGTTTATGTTCATTTCATTAGCATCACTGAAAAACCACTGATGGGGGGGCATGGAGCTCCCTTGGTGTGGTTCATGGACAAGCTTGGTGTCTACGAAATCAGCAACTGTATTCCTGACATGTTTCCCTTCCTTTTTATGGCGGTTACCATTGTGGTAGTGGTCTCCCTCATCCCTCCCCTCCCCAAGAGGGGAGTCAGTGCCACATCGTTCCCCTGGCACATCATGTCCTTTCTCCTTGCTGCATATACTGTGCGGGATGGCACAGGCTTCAAGTAGTTAATGTAAACTAATTTTGC
This sequence comes from Gekko japonicus, assembly GCF_001447785.1. Taxonomy (NCBI): domain Eukaryota; kingdom Metazoa; phylum Chordata; class Lepidosauria; order Squamata; family Gekkonidae; genus Gekko; species Gekko japonicus. Next base: position 246,121 of record NW_015168121.1, read on the forward strand.
GACGTACAAAGTTAACCATTACGGATGATCAATGTATGCAAGCCAACTGCTATTCCTCTGCATTGGCCTTTTCCCGTAATGAGCAGCATTTATCATTGTTTGACTTAATTACATAAGTTCTTGGAAACATTTACTAACTCAAATTGTTAATTAATAACTACACTGTACAGTGAGATGACACATTTCTTCTATAATTACTTGCAAGAAATGAAATGCAGCTCCGGGTTGGTTGGTTTGAATGTGTCAGGAGAGACTGGGATTTTACGTACCATAAGCTTAAATGTGTATCAAGTGACACCCGCTGGGAAGAGAAGGAGTGGGGGTATTCTGGTGCTTCCCCACTCCCCTGCTTCTTCTCGTCAGTCCTTTCCACACTAGACTTACATCCTGGTTCCACCCTGTCCCCAAACGTACATTCTACATGACATGCGAGTTCACCCCTGTAATTATCTTGGGGTATTTTTTGCTTCCACATTACATTGAGGCCACCCCAGTTTTGCCCCACACTTTCCCCGGGATAAACAGATGCAAAGTATTTTGTCGCAAGTGTGGAAAGGACTCATCTCCTTCCTTGCAGCACAGATGTCACTGCTTCAGACAGAGCACGGAACAGTACAGGACTCCACCCCCAAATCAACATGTGCTTTGCTAGCTCAGGCTACCAGTGGCCCATCTAGCTCATCATCCTGCTTCACAAAGCAGCCCAGCAGATGATCTGGAGGGCCAACAAACAGGTCACGGGGGGCAAGGGTGGACTGGGAGGGGGAAATGGCCCTGGAAAATGTCCCCACCTCCCCACCCCAAAAGGGAAGAAAATGCAATCTGCCTTCCCAGGCCCAACTCAACAAAAGGAAGGAGGGAAGAAGTAGTAGCCTGCCTGCCCAGCTAGATGGGCCCTGCCTCCCCCCTCACCAGGTGAATCATATGGGGGCCAGATGAGCCACACAATGGTTGATTGGGCACAGAAAGATAGATCGGAACAGTACAGGACTCCACCCCCAAATCAACATGTGCTTTGCTAGCTCAGGCTACCAGTGGCCCATCTAGCTCATCATCCTGCTTCACAAAGCAGCCCAGCAGATGATCTGGAGGGCCAACAAACAGGTCATGGGGGGCAAGGGTGGACTGGGAGGGGGAAATGGCCCTGGAAAATGTCCCCACCTCCCCACCCCAAAAGGGAAGAAAATGCAATCTGCCTTCCCAGGCCCAACTCAACAAAAGGAAGGAGGGAAGAAGTAGTAGCCTGCCTGCCCAGCTAGATGGGCCCTGCCTCCCCCCTCACCAGGTGAATCATATGGGGGCCAGATGAGCCACACAATGGTTGACTGGGCACAGAAAGATAGATGAGTTATTCATTGTGTGAGAGCCAGCTAGAGCTGAGCATTCCTGGGGGCACCTGCTTTGCCGGGCTATAACTGAGACATCCCAAATCCAATCTTCATCAAACCTGGAGGCCGGGTGGAGGAGAGCCTGCTGAAGACTCTCTGTGAGTTTGGTGTCTCTAACTCACAAGGGGGCTGTTCTACTACCTCCCAAACTCACAAACTGGACAAACCATGAATCGGTTCAGGAAACATGAAAAACTTGTGAATGTTCATGGTTCATGGACTGTGTAATCAAACAAACCACAAACCACCATTTTCCCAGTTCTTGCCCATCCCTAGTGGCAGCCGTTCTGTCATTGGGGAGGCCCAGCTCAAGTGGGTGGGGAGGCCATCAGCCCCCCAGGAAACGTCCTAGTAGACGTAACTCCCAGTTCTCCCCTGCATGGGGACCAAGGCCTTCATGGTGCTGCCTTCTAGCACTAGTATTCCGAGGTTTACTGCCTTTAGAAGAAGAAGAAGAGATTAGATTTATACCCCGCCCTTCACTTAGAGGGGTATCGGAAGGTGGGGAATCAAACCCGGTTCTCCCAGATTAGAGTCCGCGCACTTAACCACTACACCACTACAGAATGGGAGCTCTCATTGGTGGCCAGCACTGCCTGTTGAGCTTTAGAGGGCCACTATTGGTGTTTCCAGGGCTGCAGAAGTCCATCCCCCTGCTGCTTTGACGATTAATGGATCTGTGCCAGCGTGTCTGTCACACAAACTGCCCACATGACACACATGAACCTCCGTAAAAACCATGGAGGTTCATGGGGGGTTTGTTGTATGCACAATTGCATGACTCTCAGCTCACGAACCACAAACCAGGCAATTTTTGTGACATATTTAGGTTTGTGACGAGGTTCACGCCCACCCCTATGCCTGACCATCAAATAACTGACCATAATTAAGGCACATGCATTGAATGTACCAAGGGAGGTCAACCAATCAGTAATAAAATAGTAAACAAGGACAGAACCTGACAGAACTATTGGGGGGGGGGTGTCGCATCATTTCCCCATATATCCCACACTATTTTCTCTTTCTCTTATATCATCTCCTCTTTCCCTGCTTTCTTCTCCACTTCCCACTCACCAGCCAACCTTTCCTTTTATCTGCCCCCCATCTTCAGCTTTATGTATTATGTATTCACTTCATTTATACTTCAACTTTCTCCCAATGGGGGCCCAAAGCAGCTTACACCATTCTCCTCTCCTGCATTTTCTCCTCCCAACAACACTGTGAATTAGATTAGGCTGAGACTGTGCGGCAGACCCAAGGTCACCTCCATGGCAGCATGGGGATTCAAACTCGTGTCTCCCAGATCCAATCTAACACTATACACAGTACACCACACTTGCACTCAGCTTTCCCTCTTTCTCTCCCCCAGGAAGCCTCCCCCTGAGAAGAAGTCTGACCAAGATGCAGAAGTCAAATGGTAGAAGGTCACTCAAGTGAGTTGTGTAGTGGTCACTGCTGGGCCTGGCCAAGCCATGCAAGTTGTACAGAGGCTGCATCTGGGCCCAGGCAAGTTGTGTGGCATCAAGTTGTCTGGCAGCCACAACAGCATCTTGATGAGTTGTACAAATTGCATAAGAGTAAGTTACCTTGGAATTGCTCCTGGCCTTATGGGTTCTCCCTCCAGGGCAATGGGGAGTGGAGCAAGGGTGGACTGGGAGACCAAAATAGCTCATCAAAAGGCTCTGTCCCCTCTCACCTATCTTTTACTGACAGAACCCAAGACTTGGAGGATAGGGATTACTGTTTAGTTGCCTAGCAACAGCCACTGAGGGCATTCATTTCTTAAAGCTACATGTGCTGCTTTTATTATTTTGAGGGGATATAGCCCCCAATGTAGAAAGATCTGTCTTGTCTATGCATAGCTCAAGTTTCTACAATGAAATATCCACAGATTTGGCCTGGTTGAGAATTAGATATATGGACAACCTGGGGATTTGCAAGGACTTGGGGAGGGCATCTCAGTTTCCCCATTTCTACACTGTTTCTC
>NW_015168121.1:249505-258932 GCF_001447785.1 Gekko japonicus
TCTTTCCCTCCCTTAAAGCCTTCATACTTTCTCCCCCTTTCCTGTTTCCTTCTCTCCTTCCCACCCACCAGCCAAACTGCTTTTATCTGCCCCTCTGTATTCAGCTATTCCTCCTTCTGGAAGCCTCTCTCCAGGAAAACGTATGCTGAGTTGTGCAGCGCTGGCCATTGGATCCAGTTTCGTGGTTGGGAACCCAGAAGGACTTGCGAGAGAATGTCATTTCCTCCCTGTATCGCCCTCCCCACAATATTTCCTCTTTCCCACCTCCTAGTAGCCACATCCTCACTTTTCCCTGCTTCCTTCTGTTCTTCCCACACACCAGTCAACATACCTTTTTCTTCCTCCATCTTCAGCTATATTTATTATTTATTTACTACTTCATTTATACCTTGCCTTACTTCACAACGGGGACCCAAAGCAGCTTACATCTTTCTCCCCTCCATTTTATTTTCACGGCAACCCAGTGAGGTAGGTTACAGTGAGAGTGACTGGCCTAAGGTCACACAGTGAGCCCCAGGGAAGAACAAGGATTTGAAACTGGGTCTCCCGTATCTTATTCTGAAGCTCCACCCACTACAGTACACTGGCTACAGGTGCTGCATCTATTATTTTGGGAGTTTTGACACCTCAGTTTATTTATTGTTTTAGGTTTCAGGTTCTTCTGCAAGCCTAGGACTTTTCTCAGGTTTGTAGAAAGTTCTGTCTTGCCTGCTTGTGGTTCCAGTCTCTGGATTTAAGTTTCCACAGATGGGGCAACACTGAAAATTATATATATTGATATTGATGGGTCTGTCACAGTTTCCGTGTCCACGCAGCACCTCTGAGACATAGCCAGGCTGGGCCCTTTCCCCTTTCATATTCGTTTCCTACACGCATGGTTGGGCACAACAAACTAGGAGAAAGAGACCATTTAATCACACATCGCCTTGGCTTAAAATGCATGCATCTTGGGTTTCCAGTCTCTCCAGCCCAGCCTCCAAAGGTTAATTCAGAACGTGTCCTGTGGCAAGAGTAGATTCTTACACAAAAATCAATTAATCACGAAAGAGCCTCCTACTGTATGAGCAAATGAAGATATATTTCTAGGCAGTGTGTGTGTGTCATGTGAGAATTAATTACAGTGCTATGTTACTAAATCTGGCCAAAAGCCTCAAGGTTTATACTGTGAAAATTAACAGTAGGTTCTTTTCTTGCAGGAGGTTCTTTTCTTTCTCTTTACAGATGGTTCCGGCAAGCAAAGTCTGGAGTGAGCCGTATCTTCCGCTGTATAATTATCATAAGCAGCTCCTCTGTCACTGGTGCTGTGCTATTAGCTAGCTCTCCTTTGTGTGCACGGTCTTATACTTCTTAGCATTGTTCAGTATGGATCTATCACCATTTTACAAATATCTTTTTCATATACTGCTTTGTTTTACGCTACTTGAAATATGCGCAAAGGAATAAACAAGTGGTATGAATTAATAGACACAGAAACACACATTTCCATCAAAATTTCCAGATGGCTAGTGATTTGGGAGGAGTGGTTTAAAATGTATTTCCTGCAGTGCCATATTCTGTGTAATTCCCAATCGAGTGAACACAAGGCGGATGAAAAGTACTGGGTTCGCTGTATGGAGGACTCGGACAACGACATGCGTTTGCACACGTTTATTGTACTTCACACTGGAACTGAAAAACGGCCCTGCAAGGCCAACTATATACACACCCACCCAGCACACCCACAGTCCCATTGGAGGGTTTGAATTTCCCGCCAAAGTTGCTATTGGTGAATGCTGGGGGAACTAGGATCCTAGGTTCCTATTGTTTAGAGGAGCGAAGCTCCTGACTGTAGCAGCGGACCCCTGGTGGTGGCCCGCATACATAACAGAGGAGAGCGCACATGAAGCTGCCTTATACTGAATCAGACTAGCGGTCCATCAGGGTCAGTGTTGTCTACTCAGACTGGCAGCGGCTCTCCAGGATCTAGGCAGAGGTCTTTCACATCACCTGCTACCTGATCCTCTTAACTGGAGATGCTGGGAATGAACTTGGGACCTTCTGCGTACCAATTAGATGCTCTGCCACTGAGCCACAGCCCTTCCCAGAGAACAATGGTAAATCATGTGTTTATGGACTGTATCGCTGCAGACTATTCAAAAGGAAAATGATCTTCCATACAAAGCATACCTCTTCCCTCTACACAAAAAACTCACTTGTCTGGGTGAAGAGAAGACTAGAACCTTCTCTGATACCTAGTGTGGAGGGACTGGGAGGAGGAGTGATGGGCTGGATGAGTAAATTGGCTTTTTGGTCCACTTACAAAATACAGACAGTGTGCAGGGAGAGGTAACCATCTGTGAAAAGTTCAGCTCTTTCATTAAAGACAACCGTATCAATATTTTGTCTTGTCGTTCTTTGCTTGTTGCATGTGTGTCCTGGATCTCAGCTGGTCCCTTCTCCAAATCTAGGGTTGCCAGATCCTTCAGAGCAGCTGGTGGAGGGTACAATTACTGGGAGCATGGAGGAGCACTGGAAATTAATGCAACATGCCTATGTGACCCGGACTTGATGTAGGCACATGGGGGGGGGGGAGTGATGCTCTGGCTTTCGGGCAACAACTCTATGGTAGAATTAGCTTCTAGAGAGCCAGTCTGGTGTAGTAGTTAAGTGTGCAGCAATGTAAAGGGTTTGATTCCCCACTCCTCCACTTGCTAGGGTTGCCAAGTCTGGGTTGGAAAATACCTGGAGACCTGGATTTATACCCTGCCCTTCACTACCCAAAGGTGTCTCAAAGCGGCTTACAAACTCCTTTCCATTCCCCTCCCCACGACAGACACCCTGTGAGGTGGGTGGGGCTGAGAGAACTCTGACACAAACTGCTCTTTTTCAAGGACAGCTGTGCCAGAGCTTGTGACTGACCCAAGGTCACATCCGCAGGTGCAAGTGGAGGAGTGGGGAAATCAAACCCGGTTCTCCCAGATTAGAGTCTGCACACTTAACCACTACACCAATCTGGCTCTCATTTCTTCACTTCTTCTTCTCTCTTTGCTTGCATCCATCTGTGATGGAACTGAAGTCTGAGAATGTTTGGCGTCAATGCTAACTAGCTCCCCCCCCCCATTATACAGTCGCGTTAGGTTTTCTACATATTTCCTGGGCTTGATTGTCAGCTTCAGGAAGCTATAGAAACATGTCAAAAGCCATGATTAAGGGCTGCCTCCCATGTGCTTGTAGATTACTAATTCACTGTGGTGTCAAGGGAGGATTTACAGGTGGAGGTGAGCCATCACAAATCTTTGCCTGGGATCCACAGAGCTACTTAAGGGGATGCCAGGTGGGAGAGTTTCCTCAGCTGTCTTTGAAAATGCCCTTACTAAACCACCACCACCACCACCACCACAAACATTAAGAGCTGCTATTCAAGTAGGGCCCTGATCTGGATAGCCGAGACTAGCCCCATCTCGACAGATCTCGGAAGCTAAGCAGGGTTGGCCCCGATTAGTATTTGGATGGGAGACCACCGAGGAATAACAAGGTAGCTACGTAGAGACAGGCAATGGCACACCACCTCTGAATGTCTCTTGCCTTGAAAACCCTATAGCGTTGCCATCAGTCACCTGTGACTTGATGGCAAAAAATAAAATAAAAATAAAACATTGATAAGCAGTTCTCTAAGAGCCAGTTTGGTGTAGTGGTTAAGTGCACGGACTCTAATCTGGGAGAACCGGGTTTGATTCCCGACTCCTCCACTTGCACCTGGCTGGATGACCTTGGGCAAGCCGTAGTTCTGACAAGAGCTGTCCTTGAAAGGGCAGTTCTGGAAAGAGCTCTCTCAGCCCCACCTACCTCACAGGGTGTTTGTTGTGGGGAGGGGAAGGGAAAGGAGTTTGTAAGCTGCTCTTAGACTCCGGGTGAAGGGCGGGGTATAAATCCAATCTCTCCTCCTCCTCCTCTTCTTCTTCTACCTTGGAACCAGTTGTGAGGCTCTCTGGATTCTCAGTTTTTAATAGGCTTTGTCCTACACTGCCTTTTCAGTTAATTACGCTCAGCATTCCACAATTAAGGAGGGTACATTTACACATCAACCTCCAATTTTGATATATTTATTTGCTTCACAATGTTTCCCCCTGGAATTAAATCCAAACAAACGCGGGACATATAAACTAAGCCTGTTATTCCTTTTTTTTTAAAGTACCCATTAGGTACACTTTTATTATTTTTCATATTATACACAACAAACATACATACAACATATCACAAACAACCACTTACAAACATAAAACATACAATGAGATCAGTATACTTTCTTATTACTCTATTACCATATTAAAAAGTTTCTTCAGGTTTGTTATTCCTGTTTGGTTCTTGCATCTGTTAAACATCTTCATCGTGTTGTGTGCTAATTTGCTGCCCACCAAGATGTATGGACTGGTAACTTCCATTTCACTGTATCTGAAGAAGTGTGCCTGCACACGAAAGCTTATTTCTTGAATAAAACCTGGTTGGTCTTAAAGGTGCCACTAGACCCGAATTTTGTTCTGTTTTCAGCACTGGACAGTTATCTTCCAATGCATGTCTTTAGTGGGTAAAAGAGTGGCCATTAAGCTGACATATCCCAGCCTCTAGAGGCCTTGGGAAGTGACTTGAGGCCAGCAAGTGCCTGTTGTAAGAGTCTTGACAGAAGGCAGTCTTTAAGCAGCGGCTGGACAAACACTTGTCAGCTCTAGGCTGATGCTGCATTGGGCAGGGGGTTGGACTAGATGGCCTGTAGGGCCCCTTCCACTAGGACCCCTTCCAACTCTATGATTCTATCTCCCCCTCCTCAGCCTCTGTGAAGTGAGGGTGGCCAGGCATTAGAAGGAGCTGTTGAGCCTTTCCATCACTAATGCTTCCCTTCCTTTTGATTTCAGTGAGTTGCCTGTCCCCGCGATCCTGGCAGTGGTTCCTTCCGGTGACAGAATGCATCCAGGCCCGTAGCTACAGTGGGGCATCTTGGGTCCTGGCCCCCTGACTCACCGCCAAGCCCCCCCGACCTCCCATTCAGCCCAGTTGCTCCCTTGGGGTATGTGTGCAGGGGTGTGCGCGGGGTGCCCCCTGACTTGTTTAAAGGCCCTCCAAATTTCAAAAATCCTGACTATGGTCCTGAACGCATCCAGGAAAAATAGCAAAAGATGGTTTGGAGGGAGGTTTGCTCCAAGGAAGGTTTCAGTTCCCCGTCCCCATAAATGCTTTGGAAGTATTCAATGGTGACCTGATTCTGCCACTGTCACATTCAGTTTGGCCCCCTATTAAGCTCATGTTGGCACTGAACCGAGGTCCATTTTCTCCAGAAACGCCCCCAGTTCCTGCAGCCCTTATCCAGGGCCTGTCCCCTGCTCAGCAACCTGCCAATTCATAGCTTGCCTGGAGCAGGAGATTAGCGATTCCGATTACAGCCATGGTGGCTCATACCTTTCAGCAGCCATTGTTTTCAGGTTGGAATCTATTTCTTCCCCTGACAACCGAGCCAACACAGACTCTAAATCTCTGGATTGTTTTTCTTTCTCCTGACAACAATGGGAACACTTTCTGCTACACCGGAACAGAATAGATGGCACAGGCCGTGTGACTGATCATGAGAGCCGTACCAATGATCATAAAGCCAACCGAAGCTGTCGCCAGGTTTTTCTGAAGTGAGGCAGGAGAGCAACGAACGGAGGCATAATGTAACTGGTGTTGGCCACCCCGAAGCAAACTGTCACACATCCAAACGGGAGGAAGCACATATCCAAAATATGTGTCAATTATGTGCCAGGCATCTCTGCGCCATTATCCGAAAGAGCTGCCAGCCATGCAGAGTGGAAGATGTGGCCGCTTGATCATAAATAGCTTCTTTTGTGACAACAGGTTCCTTCGGCGAGGACGGGAGAAAAAGCCCTATTGTGCAAGGAATCAGCTTGCCTTGTGTTTGCCTGATTCTAATTAGCAGCTTTGTCCGCAGGCAGAAGGAACCTCCAGCCCTTGCATGGGGGAGATTTCGTTCTAGTTTTTTCCCCCTTATTACTTCTACATTCTTAACAAAGGAGATGGATTTCATTGTTCTGAAAGAGGCCGATCAAACAAGCCAGTATAATTGAAACACTTTAAGCTGACCCGGGCGCCCAAGTTTTTACAGACGGGATATGACTTCTTGCTGGGAATACTTTCTTCTCTGTGTAAAGAATTCATGCCTTCTTCCCCCCCTGAAGAGTATAATGCACAGACGGGAATCACTGACAGAAAACGGAGGATGGAAAACCAGGGTGCCAGTTCAGATTTCTCTCAGTGTGTGTTGGGGGGGGGAGGGAGTTAAGGAGGGAGATTTCAGGAGGAAGACAAAATCCCAGAGCTTCAAAGACTTATTCTTGGATTGCATTTTCAAGATTAACTCGCAAAAAGCAATGTATTTTAGGAGTGGGGAGGAAGTTTTCCATTACAGGACCACCCGCAGCCCCCAAATATATAAACAGAAAGTTAACTTTCTGTGTCCAGAAAATCCAAATTGCGCACCAAGGAAAGCTGGCTACTGCTCTATGTATAAATTATGCAAATCGGACATGTCGGGCAATGTTAAAGTATGCAGACTTGTTTTGCACTCTTTATTATACTACATAATTTATTCCCTTCCTGTTAGTCCCGAGGCTAGGCAAGGAGTGATGTGGAAGCCTGTCCTGGATCTTGTTCAGCCACCAGCAATTCCAGCATACCTGGGTCAGGTATTTTTGACTAAATCACATATTATGTTGGTGATTGTAAGTAGTAAACTTACTAAGCAACTGTCTGACTAAATCACATATTATGTTGGTGATTTGTGATCAGGTCCCCCGATATGTGCTGTAAACTTACAAAGCAACTGTCGTTCATGGTGGCACGAAAACTTGAATCAGGACCACAAGGCAGTTGGGTTAACCCTTTCCCCTCCCAGAGAATCCCCCTCCCCACAGCTGATATTAGTCTTAGTATTATGTACGCTCATGCTGTCAAGTCATAACCAATTTATGGCAACTCCAGCAAGGGGTTTCCAAGGCAAGTGAGAAACAGATATGGTTTTCCATTGTCTTCCTCTGCAGAGTCTTCCTTGGAGGTCTCCCTTCAAAGTACTTGCTGGGCTTAGCTTATGATTTAAGCCAGCTCCAGCAAGGGGCTTTCAAGGCAAGTGAGATGCAGAGGTGGTTGGCCACTGCCTTTCCCTGCAGAGTCTTCCTTGGAGGTCTCCCTTCCGAGTACTTGCTGGGCTTACCTTATGACTTAAGCCAACTCCAGCAAGAAGTTTTCAAGACAAGTGAGAAGCAGAGGCGGTTTGCCATTGCTTTCCTCTGCAGAGTTTTCCTTGGTGGTCTCCCATCCAGCTACTGACCCTACTTAGCTTCCAAGATCTAGATTGGGCTATACTGTGCTACGAGCCCTCACAAAGCCCTGGAATATATCACCCTTTCCCCTTCTCTTGGGCAAACAGAAACTGACTGTGAGACCTGCCACACCAACATGGCCTTGATCCAAATCACCTCCGCCTGCAAACACAGATACCCAACATAATGTCGAGTTCAGCCCTAAACAGAACATTATCTGCAGAATTCTGCACCCAGAGCCACATCTACACATTTGTGTGTGTGGCATCATTACATCCAATGTGCTCTTAAAAACCCCAAGATAAAATACATACAGGCTGCGGTCACACGGAGCATTAGCCACGCTACAGAGACAGAAGATAGGCGGATTTTCTGGGCGCGATCACACCGCAACATCTGGAAAGCGTAGAGCTCCCGTGGTGAACCCAAGGCTTCCCGTCGAAGATGTGGAGTTAAAAACTAGTACCTCCGAGGCTCCACTGGGCAGCCCGGTTTTCCTGGTAATTCCCGAATTTATCCGGGATTTTTTCGGGGATTTTTACATTCCTCCCGAAAAATCCCAGATACATTTGGGAAGCCAAAATATACCCGTAAAATACTGATAGGGTATTTTTAAGGTATATTTTTGGTTCGGGTAGACCCAAATGCACACCCCTACTCCCTACTCATAATACCCATTTCCCCTCTATTTGAGCAACAATTTCTATTTGAAGCAATGCTGTCTGGACAACAGTAATGTGAGCTTGGGATTTCACCTGCAGTACATTTAAAAGAACTTTGCAATTCATAACTTGGCCTGGAGCTTGTTCTCTGTGTGTATTTAGGGCATATCATTGGAAGCTTGCCCTAAATATAGAACGACTAGTCAACAACACTATGTTCAGCAATGACATTCATGGGTGACCCACCTGCCAGTCACCATCTCTCAGCCTCACCTCCTTCATGGTGATAGAAAGGATAATGCAACATGTCAAGTGCTTTTAGCATCAAAGCAAGTAGAAGTGGGTATTCCCAAAAGCCTCTTTGACAACAATGTCTTAGCCATAAGGATGTCTGCTATAGTTCAAAGCTGGGAAGGCTTCAAAAGAATAACCGTGCTGGGACAATTGCCATCCTATCTGGAATATGAGGCATTCTTAATCAGAGGTGAAACATCTCATCAGTCAACCTTTCAAGTTTGTTGAATGAATTCTGACAGACAACTAATTAGTTACTAAGAATTTACTGACTTAGGTCCTTCCTAATCAGGAGCTTTATCTAACAATGGCAACTATGGAATGCTGGACACCGCATACTTCGTTAAAGAGCTTTGGAAGGATCTGTGTCAGAGAAAATTCTAATCCATTCTAATCCATTCCAAATTCTAGACATTTTCCTTGCTCATCCCACCCATGAAAATCACAACACATCTTGTTAGTGCCAATAATTGTTATAGTTTTAACTGAGGAAAAGTAGACTGAGAGAACAATTTGTCCAAAGCCAACCAAAATTCCATCTCACAGTAAACTGAACCCTTCCTTTACCAGAGTTCAGTAGAACTTCAGACATGCTAAAAAATACGAAATCCATATGTGGATGGAGAATATCTGTTCTGGAATTTAGTTCTGTTTTGCATTCCTCTCCTCTTTCGTTCTAGTTTCATGAGGAAATTTCTAAAATGAATACAGAAATTGGAGCAGAGTAAGATTTCTCTTCTTTTGTTTCATCCTCTGTCAATGCACAAATGTGCATTAATGTGTTTGTACGTATGATTTCATCAAGATTTGTTCATTTTCAGTACAGTAGTCATTAAGGCATCATTTTGAATCTCAAACATTCCTTCAGAAATGTGAAGTATGGCATGTCAAAATTAGCAGAAATAAAGCAATAATCGTACATCTCATTCTATGCCAACAAGAATGAACACACTTTTATAGGACACGTGTCACTAAATGAAGTACCTGAGGAGAGTGGCCTTGCCCCCAGGGATAGGGTTTGGGACTGTATATCTAATGATTCTGCAACATTTCAACAAAATCCATTACTCTGGGCTCTTCCACAGTCTCATTTTCATCTCTTCTGTTTCCCTATTGCTTTTTTCC
>NW_015168121.1:259728-260819 GCF_001447785.1 Gekko japonicus
TTTACTGTGGAATGACTGGCACTCCAAGTTGGAGATTTCCATTGTGGCTTTGAATGGGTTTTTATAATTGTTGTTTTCTCTGTATTGTTTCAAAGGCTCCAGAAACAGCAAGATCGGCGAAGGGTGTGCTGAAGAAGCAGTGAACTGGGGTTCCCCTCCCCTCCCTTCCCCAGCCCACCTGCACCCCCTCCCCCCCTAACCTTTCTCCACTAACTGTCTCTCTGTTTCTCCTCCTTCGACTTTTGTCTCTCTCTTCTTTTCACTCCTACCTCCGCTCTGTCTCGTAACTCCTTCACTCTGCCTTCTCACTTACCCTTCCCTTCACTGTCTCCTAACCCCTTAGCTCCGCCATCCCCACTGCTTGTTCTTTCCTCTCTTCCTCCTCTTCCTCTTGCTCTGTCTCTGCCATCCCGTCTTCCCCCCCTCCTCCTCCCTCCCCTGTCCCCGCTGTTCCTGCTTCCCCTCCCTCCACTGGCCCCGCCGTTCCCTATTCCACTCCTGCCACCACCCCCCAACCAATGGCTGGGGCGGTAGAGGGAATGGAACAGGGAGTGGTTGGGGGTGGTGAAGGAATGGGAACCGGGGGCACGCCAGCTGCTGACCTCCCATTCCATTGTTTCCCAAGAGGAACCGGTGGAATGGGGGGGGGGCTGAGGCTGACCCCCTCCTCTTCCTCCCCCCTCCCCTGGGAGTGGGAACTCCACGGTAGCTGCGCCAGGCAATGGCCCTTGCTAGAGAAGTCTTCCACTGGAGCCAGCGAGGTAAGCGCTTTCCTTTGTCCTGTGTCCAGCCCTGTCTCATAAGCAAATTTGCATGATCCCTTGTGTTGCCATGGCACAAGACCTGGCCCTTCAACACCTGAAATTGTGAGTGCTCTTTTTAAAAATGTATTTGTGTTGGAACAATTTTTTTTATTTTTTAGGCAAACCATTTTGAAAATCCACTTCCGAGAACCAGAAATAAGTTATTAGTGGGGCGGTAGAGTGTCAAGATGGCAAAACACAGGGGATTGGCTCCTTGACGGTGCAGGAGATTGGCTCCTTGGCGGTGTAGCGCCTTCCAGATTCCTCCTATTGAGGAGAGAAAGGAAG
>NW_015168122.1:0-2345 GCF_001447785.1 Gekko japonicus
ACTTAGTGGAAGCTGGGTCAAGCAGTGCACCCTTTAGGGCTGGGGGGAGGAGCCTTGCTTGAGCCTATAGTAGGGTTGCCAGATCCCGCCGGGCAACCTGCAGGGGGACTCACCAGAAGCAGAGGGAGGCTTAGGCCTACGCTGCAGTGACATTGATGTGGTGGGAGGCTTAGGCCTACGCTGCAGTGACACTGACGTGGTGACATCACTTCGGTACACACCAGAAGTGGGGTTGTTGCCAGCAACATGGGACACTCTGGTATTTTTGCAAAAACTCTATGATAGATGCCTTTTTTTTAAACTCTGGTATTTTTGCAAAAACTCTATGACAGATGCCTTTTTTACCAAAGATTTCTTGCCAGATACCAGAGTTTGAGTATCCCATGTTGCTGGCGCTGTGATTATGTCACGTCCAGTGCACGCCAGAAGTGGCATCGCTGACCTAGGCCTCCCCCGTTACTGGTGAGACCCCCCTAGGGTTGCCAACCTCCAGGTAGCACCTGGAGATCTGCTATTACAGTTGCTCTCCAGACCACCAAGACCAGTTCCCCTGGAGAAAATGGCTGCTTTGCAGGGTGGACTCTATGGTGTTTATACACAACTGAGGTCCCTCCTCTCCCGAAACCCCACCCTCCCTGGGCTCCACCCTGAAAATCTTCAGGTATTTCCCAACCCAGAGCTGGCAACCCTTGTCCTCCCACCCAGCCATCTGATTGGCAGCAGGAAGAAGAGGCGGAGGATCCCCTGCCCTATCAGGGGTCTGGCAGCCCTGACTGTAGGATCTTTGGAATTTTGAGAACCAAGAGTTTGTGACGCTACCAAATGACTGCTGTGAGGTACAACCGCAAAATGGTTGCCTTGGGGCGCTGGGTCCAATCCCCAGCATTGCGAGGTTGCAAGCTGAACAACCTCCTGTGATGGAGGCATCTGTTTCCAGATGGGTATTCCCTGCAGCCTCACAGGGGGCATTTAAATTTTTAAGGGGGCAGTTAAATTACACTTAATTAAATTAATCTGAATGCCTGTCTTTAAAGGGGAAGGCACTGAGCCTTTTTCTGTCCCTTCTATTCAAGGGACAGGGCAGATAGTGCATCAATTCTTAGGGGGAAAAACTGCTCAGAGGGCATTTAACTGCCTTCAGAAGGCGTTTAAATACATTTTGAGTTCCCCTTCACAGGGCAAGGAAGCTTAGAAGGGCATTCAAGGGTGGTACCTTCAGCACTTCTTCAATCATCCCCCTTTCTGCTAGCCCAGACCTGCTGTATACCCCCTAGGTCATGGTGAGTCTTTCAGAAGCATTCCCATGAGCCTTTGGGAAACACACAAATTAAGTTTTCTGGCATGGCTATTTAATGAAAAGGGTGTGGCCCCCAAATGCCCCACCGTACTACAGGCCTCCGTGGAGCTGAGAGATGTTCCTAGGGGCAGCTCAACCATATCCTTCTTAAATGCTCCCCACATGTCCCATAGCCAAATGGGCATGCAAGGACCAGAAGTTTTTGCCCTTATCATTTCCTTCTGATGAACAGCCCTCTCCTTCCACAGAGCCCAAGATGAAGCCCACGACTGTGGAGATCCTGCTGCTCCTGCTGACCGGTAATGTCGTTGGATGTGTTCTTCATGAGAGGATGGGACTTGCAGTCTTTCGGGGGGGGGGGGCGAGTGCCCCGGTCCTGAAGCTGGGAATGGTGGCCTAATTGGAAGGGATGCTTGCTCAGTCCAGGAGGCTGGTCCACATCAAGTGTCTCTCTTCCATCCTTGGATCTCTTGCACCTTTCAGCTGCACATCCAAGGATACATCCAAGGATACATGGACTTTAATGGAGAAATTCCAGTTTGGCCAACAGACTATTTTTCTTCAACAATAGCACTTAAAGGGCAGGTGCCTCGAAGTGCCAGTTGGGTTTTTGAGGCTGGAATAAAGGGAGAGAGCTGTGATTGCCAACTTTGTAGTGTTGGTAATGGCAGAATCAATGGGGTGGGGGAGGTTATATTGGTGGCACTGCATCTGTGTTGCAGTCTCTTGGCTAGTTCCATATCTAGGTCCCAGAGAAAGTGCAATTCTGGCATCAACGGCACAATATTAGAGATCGGGCCATCTATTCCCGATGTCAGAAATAGTGTAGTAGAGGTGAGAAGGTGGAGCTGGGACAGAAGAGGACACTTCTCAGTCCTGCGGCTCAGAATGGATCCAGGGCTGACTCCGGAGTTCACTGCCTTTTCGGTGTCTAAGAGCAGTGACTTGACCACAATATTTTGTCTTCCAGTTTTACCAGTGAGCCAGTGTAGTGACTGCTTGGCAGCTGCACTTACTGGTGGGAGGGCCTCCTGAGATAGGTGATGTG
>NW_015168122.1:2393-3810 GCF_001447785.1 Gekko japonicus
TGGCCTGCTCCATAAAAGGGTGGGTGTGTGAATGTCCATTGTCATAGGTGTGGGAACAATATTGGCTGTAAGCTGTTCCCACATCACCTGTACAAGGTAAAATATACACCTTCTTTCCCAGGGTATCCCTGCTTCTAAGTAAGGCCATAGCAAAAATGGGGGTCCCACATCAAGGGGACTCTGGATCTGGAACTATAAATTAGTCAAAGACTAGGGTTGCCAACTTGCCAGGTCCCTCCTGGCAACCGGTGGGGGATGAGGAGGACTTACTGAGAGCAGCAGGGAGGCCCATCCAATATGCAGCAATGTGTCTATGTCACTGTCCACATGACCTGGAAGTGACATCATCACATCTGGGACATCAGGGAGGTGCTCTAGTATTTGGGCAAAAACTCTATGGTAAATTTGGCTTCTACCATAGAGTTTTTGCCCAAATATCAGAGCGTCACCCCAATGTCCTTGTTGCGATGATGTCACTTCTGGGTCATGTGGGCAGTGACGTAGACACATTACTGCATGTCGGATGGGCCTCTTTCTTCTAAGGGGGACGTTCTCCCCCTGTTGGCCAGCTGATCAATGGCGGGGTTGTGGGGCCTGGCAGCAGGGGACCCCTGCCTCCTCTGGTGGGGTCTGGCAAGCCTATCAGAGACTGAACACCACAGAGTACATAGTAAGCAATGCCAGGCAAATAGAACAGAGAGCCATAGAGATACAGGGGTAGAATGGCTCCTTTACACCCTCCATATCTATGCTGTGCTCCTGTTCTCCAAATGTTGTCTTTCTCGTGAGAATCCAGAAGTTAAGGGCTGTAGGTCTCTTCTACCTATGGCTGTGTCATTACCTGCAAATAATTTTTTTTCATGTTATTCTTCAGCCTTCCCTCTCCTGGAGGCAAACGATCCTACAGGTGAGTAGCTTCTTCTGTTTTGATCCTAGGTCCTTCGTTTCCATTGTGTCATAGATGTGGCAGACGGGTTGTCTTGCTGTCTGACAGTGGACTTTATTCTTGTACCATTTAAGGTCAGGTTAATTAGCAAGGCCCTACAGAAATGCTTTTAAGGAGCCCCACAGGCAGTCATACATGCAACCGTCCTACTGTGATACTTCCTGAACATGTGCTAGAAGTTATCAGGCGTTTCCAGAGAGGATTTCCTTCATGTCAGGTGAATGGATCTGGCACACCTAAGACCAGCAAGTTGTTAAGTGACATGCTGATTTCCAGCCGCATAGACCAAATCCACTTTGAGCAGTATGTTTAGAAAGCTAGAACATATGAGGGTACATAGGAAGTTTCTTTTGAAGTATAGGAGGACTGTTTCCCTCTGTTCTTTGCCTTTAAGGCGATACAAATTGCCACTTGAAGAGGTCCAAAACAAGGAACACACTGTGAGGCTGTAAGAAAACAAATGGCTTATGT
>NW_015168122.1:4135-21683 GCF_001447785.1 Gekko japonicus
CTAATGAGTTTCTGCTGTTGGGTGTGGCCTATTATGCTAATGAGTTCCTGCTGGACTTTTTCTAAAAAAGAGCCCTGGTCAGAACACTAGCAGCACTATATTAAAATATATTATCCTTGTAATGTAAATCAAGCTACTTTTTACGGGGTTTTTTTTTACAGTCTCTGTTCTATTAGCATTTCTGAAATAAATGAATAAGGAACAAATGGCAAAGGCTAATTACAGACCTCCTTCAGTTAGGGCCAAATTAGACTTTACGTACAATGTCCATGAGTCCGTCATGGTGGCTTGAAGTTCTGGAGGCCTCACTTCAAAAAGGATGTGGACAGAATGGTGTGGGTGGAGAAGGGAGCGATGTGGATGATCAGGGACCTGGAGCCAAAGTCCTACGAGGAAAGGTGGAGGGACTTGGGAATGTTCAGTCTGGGGAAGAGGAGGTTGGGGGGGGGAACATGACTGCTCTCTTTAAGTATTTGAAGGGCTGTCACTTAGAGGATGGCAGGGGGCTGTTTCTGTTGGCAGCAGAGGAAAGGACTCGCAATAATGGGTTTAAATTACAGGTGGAAAGGTACCAGCTGCATATTAAAAAAAGATTTTTTTACAGTAAGTGGATTCAGCTGCCTAGGGAGGCTGTGAGCTCCTCCTTGCTGGCAGTCTTCAAGCAGTGGCGGGACGAACACTTGTGAGGGATGCTCTAGGCTGATCCTGCATTTAGCAGGGGGTTGGGCTAGAATGCCTCTATGGCCCCTTCCAACTCTATGCTTCTATAGGGTTGCCAGATCCATATCAGGAATCTCCTGGAGATTTGGGGATGGAGCCTGGGGAGGGCAGGGACCTCAGTAGGGCACAGTGCCATAGAGGCCACCCTCCAACGCAGCCATTTTCTGCAGGGGAACTGATCTATGTAGTCTGGAGATGAGCTGCAACTCCAGGGGATCTCCAGGTTTAGGGTTGCCAACCCCCCCGGTTTGCCAGGGGTCCCCCGTTTTTTGGGGGGGCTCTACCCGCCGCCGGCCAGATGGCCAGCGGGGGAAGCCCCGCCCCCAACACCCACAGCCACCCCTCTCTCTCCCTTTAAGTGTGTGGAACCCGTGTTTCCTCCCAAGCCCGACCTCTGCTTGAGATCAGGCTTGCAGGGAAATGCCAGAAAAAAGGGGATGCCCCGCCCCCTCCAGGAACGCCCCCAAAGTCCCCCGCTGGGGGTGGAAGATGGACTTGGCAACCCAGGTTCCACCTGGAGGCTGGCATCCCTATGTGGACGTAAAGTCTGAAAGGATCAACTAACCACAGTGCAAAGATGAATGTGTAAAGTGACTGTTAATATACTTGCAGTCAGCTGCAAAGCTAGAAATCCTGGTGTCCCTCAGCCCCCTTGACTTTCTAGAATCCTAACAGTAGGTCATTAACTTTCCCCTCTTCTCCTTTCCACAGATAAGGACAGTCCTTTCTATTATGGTAAGTGCAGGTCCTTCTTGCCAGTATTGTGTGGCTAAGGTAGCAGTCCTCTGTTTCTAAGTGGAAGAAACTGTGTGTGTTTGTGTAATAGATAGTGCTACACCATGGAAGGAGATCTACAGTCTTAGGTGCCCCTCATTATCCTTCCTCTGAATAGACGTTCTCCTGTACCTCCTTATGTGCCACCCAGTTTCCAGCCGCCACTTGGACTAACTCACTGGTTTTCAGTCTCTCCAGAACTGGAACCTACTAAGCTGCAAGCACATGACAGGAAGTTGTGTGAAGTCAGAGCCATGTGACAGGTAGAAAGGGATCCAAAGTTCTTCTGACATTGCCAAGACTATGAATAGCACACCAAGACCATTGGGGACAGAATAGATAAGCACCAAGTGGTGTATTATAGCAAGGAGCAGGGGTCATTTCCTGCAGGAGTGCACAAGAGCGGAGCTCCGGCAGTAAAGAGCCCAGGGGGTGGGCACATGCAACAAGCCCCACCCCCTGCTCCCAGCAGCCCTCAGTCAGAGCAAGAAGCAGCCAGGTAAGTTGCAGAGCTCCCCCCCAGCCCCCGAGTCCAAAACAGTCCAGTGGCACCTTTAAGACCAAGTTTTATTCAGGTACAAGCTCTCCCTCCTCTGCAAGGGCAGATCTGCACATTCCCCCCCCCCATAGCTAGCAATCCAAAAGAGTCCAGTGGAGCCTGAGCGGTGGGTGTTGCCTTCTGACACACTTCCAGTGATGTCAGGGGGTGTGGCATATGCAAACAAGTTATGTTAATGAGCTCCTGCACCTCTTTCCCCACGAAATGATCCTTGGCAAGGAGGAAACCATGGGTCAGGACCATGGAGGAGTCTTCCCCCCACCATCCTGCTACTCCTCTCAGTGTATGAATCGAGGGAGGCAGGCAGGATGTGTGGCTTGTTCTGTGCATGTGAAATAGCAGCAAGCGCTTCCATAAGACATCGAAAAATTATATTAGTGGCTCTCTAAGGACATGTGATTGAACATGTGGATCTTGTAACCTGCCTGAGGGGCCCAATCCGTGGGCTGAAAACCACTGGACTAGCTGGATGATGAATGATGTGGGAAAGAGGTTTTGAGAGTGGTAAACACTGCCGGGGTGGAGAAGGGCGGTATCCTAGGCAATGCCAAACACCTTCTGTTTCCTTCCCCAGACTATCATTCACTTCGTGTCAGCGGCATGATCTGTGCTGGCATCCTCTGTTTTGTCGGAATTGCTATCCTGATCAGTAAGTGGAAACCAAAACCTGGTTGGTGTGAAGGTGGTGGTTGGGGAGGGCAGGAGGCTCTTGGTATCTGTTGGGGCATGTCAGCGTAATTCCCATCAAAGTGGTAAACCCGTGTCAAGATGGGACTGGAGGCATGGGTCCACGCGATGAATTGTGTGGAGGGGAAGTAGAAGAAGAAGAAGAGAAGAGATTGGATGTATACCCCACCCTTCACTACCCAAAGGTGTCTCAGAGCAGCTTACAAACTCCTTTCCTTTCTCCTCCCCACAACAGACACCCTGTGAGGTAGGTGGGGCTGAGAGAGCTCTTGACAGAAACTGCTCTTTTTCAAGAACAGCTCTTATCAGAACTATGGCTTGCCCAAGGTCATCCAGCCAGGTGCAAGTGGAGGAGTGGGGAATCAAACCCGGTTCTCCCAGATTAGAGTCGGGGCACTTAACCACTACACGAAATATAGAAATCTGCACTATGTAGGGAATGAAACTGTGAAGGGCCCTGGCTGAGCCTCATTAAGATACCAATTTTCTCTTTGGAATTGGTGGGAATTCTGCAGAGGAACATTCAGTAAGTTCAGACGTAGGGCGATCCAGGTTTTAAAAAGGGCCTTTGCTGGTTTGTCAGTCTAGTCCACACACTGCTCAATAGGACGACTCAATGGATAAGTTGATACGAAGGTCCCTTCTGTGGACCAGGTAGAAGGTCCTGGGTTCAATCCCCTGTATCTCCAGTTAGAAGGACCAGGTGATGGGAAAGACCTCTGCCTGAGACTCTGGAGAGCCACTGCCAGTCTGAATAGGTGATATAGACTTTGATCTGGGTCTGGATTCCGTATAAGGCAGCTTCATGTGTGTCTGTTCATATGAAGTGCCCTTGCAAGGACCATTGTGGATACATGGATCTGCCTTATACTGAATCCAGACTGCTGGTCCATCAAGGTTAGTATTGTCTACTCAGACTGGCAGTGGCTCTCCAGGGTCTCAGGCAGAGGTCTATCACATCACCTATTATTTCATCCTTCAAGCTGAAGATGGCAGGGATTGAACCTGGGACCTTCTGCATGCCAAGCAGATGCTCTACCATTGAGCCATGACTCCTCTCTGGTGGTCCATCTGCTCCTAGTGGTCTTGGTAGGAACTCTCTGGGGTCACAGACCAATGAGCTCCACCAGTCCAGATGCAAATTCTAAGCTGAATATATTTTGCAAGTGCTTTCTGATCCACCTGGACTTCAGCCCGGGTTTTGTTGCTGTGCAGTGTTTGTACAATGCTCATCCAGTTTAGCAGCTGTGGGTGAGGTCTTCTCTGAATTTGTCTGATCCTTTTGTTGATTTTATTTTTTTCCTCTTCCAGGTGGAAAATGCAAATGCAAAAAGAAAACCAGGTAGGAGGAGAATCCTGGGTAGAGGCTAGTGGGGGTGGCAGCTAGTAGGTACCCCAGGTGGAAGAATGGAAAGAATGTGGAACGGCCAAGGCAAAGCCTGAAGCTGAGCCAAAATTGGGAGGAAGAGAACTGGGGCAGGTAACGATTTCATCCTCTGTAACCGATCCTCTTTTCTTGTCTAGTGTCCAGGCCTTGGTTCCTGTAAAGACTAACCTTTCAGGTAAGTGACTCCTTGGGTATGGCATGTCTACCTGACTCTGGAACCCACTGGTCTCTTGTCATGGGGTGGGAGTTGTACCCCCATCTCTTAGAAGTTTGGGCTAGGTCATCTGAGCTCCGACAGAAGTGATGGAAAGACCTGTCAAGTGGCAGCTGACTTATGGTGATGCCTGTAGGGTGTTCAAGGCAGGAGACGAGCAGAGGTGTTCTGCCATTGCCTGCCTCCGTCTGGCAAACCTAAACTTCCTTAATGTTCTCCCATCCAAATACTAACCAGGGCTGATCCTGCTTGGCTTTGGAGATGAACAAGGCCGGGCTAGGTTGGACCATCCCGGTCAGGGAGAGATCCAATGCTACAAATGCAAACTCTGAGCCACATGCAGTTTCCCCTCTAAGCTGAGTTGGTATGAGCCAGCTCACAGTCTTTTAGCCTCCAGCTCACAGTCTTTTAGCCTCCAGCTCACACATTTCTGTCTTAGCTCAGGAAGGAGGGCTCCAGAGCAGACTAATTTATGCAGCAGCCAAATTGCTCGCTCACAACTTGAATGCCAGGAGCCCACAAAGTAGAATTTCTGCTCACAGGACTCCACAGCTTAGAGGGAACATTGGCGTGGTTTGGATCCAATCAGTTTTTCTGCTGCTGAACGACAGAGGAAAGATCTCCTTTGAACCACTCCAAAATGCTATGCTGGGGGTCACAGGACCTGTATCTACAAACACCACATTGGGTGGGGTCCGTAGGAAGGAGGAGAATTTGGTGAGATTAACTGAAAAAGCTGATTGGATCTAATCCTGTATTTTGCTGCGGAGAGGACACCTAACATTCCCTAGGCTTGAAACATCCCCCAGCTTTTGATTCCGGCACTGCCTTGCAAAGGAGCCCAAAACACCAGCTTGAAAAGGATTCTGAACTTAATTATTTGTTTTGAGTAGCTCAGACTAGCCTGAACTCATCCGAGTTTGGAAGCTAAGCAGGGTTGGTCATGGTGAGTACCAGGATGAGAGACCTCCAAGAAATACCAGGGTCGTGATGCAGTGACAGGAGATGGTATACCTCCTCTGTTCGTCTCTCCTTGAAAACCTATGGAGGTCACTATAAATCAGCTGTGATTTGATAGCACTTCATTGTTACTATTTGATAGACAAGGTACCCTTGCAACCTTGCCCTCTGGTGGTGGCTGCTGAGTACTTCCTGGCAGTGGTACGTGCCCCACCTGTAGGTTTGCTAGAAATACCGAAAACCTTTTGCCTGAAAATTCCGGCATGAATTTGTGACATCTCTGGTATTTCAAGGGCAAGCTCGAATAATGCTAATTACACTTATTGTATCTCGTTCATGTTTGGGGTTTAACCCCAAGTTTGGTAGTCTTTCGGGCTCTTTTTGTAGCGGGTACTCATTTGCATATTAAGCGACACACCCCTAATGTAGCCAATCCTCCAAGAGCTTACAGTAGCTCCTGTAAGAAGAGCTCTGTAAGCTCTTGGAGGATTGGCTACATTAGGGGGTGTGTGGCCTGATATGCAAAGGAGTTCCTGCTACAAAAAGAGCCCATCTCAGCCAAACTTTCTGAGGAATTTCAAGATAAGCCATAAGAATATTGATGAGACCAGTGAAATTTTTCAGGGGTGTCTTACCTATCTCAAGTATAGGGCTTCTCATGTCTCTAATGTGCTATGTTTGGTGTTTCCCTCTTCCCCTCTAGATACAGAGTGCTGAGTCAAGAAAATGGCCACTTCCCCCAAGAAACTAATTCTGCCTCTTGTCCGTCTCCTTGAAATGGCTCCTTGAACTGGCAGCGACAGGCTGGTCCTTTTGATGTTCTTCTGGGCTCTCGCATCCATGTCCAATTTTTTTTATATGTATATAATAAAAGCTGCTGCTTTTCTGAAAGGAATTGTCTTGCTCGGCTGTGCTGGGTGGAATTACATTTGGATTTTGGGGTTGCCAGCCTCCAGGTGGAGCCTGGTGATCTCCCAGGATTACTTATGGTCTTCAGACTATTGAGATCAATTCTCTCATAGAAAATGGCAGGTTTGGAGGGTGGGGCTCTATACCCCACTGAAGGCTCTCCCCTCCCCAAACTCTGCCCTCCCCAGGTTCTACTCCAAATGGTCCAGGAATTTCCCAACCCGGAGTTGGGCAGTCCTGTTTGGATTTCTTTTCTCTTGTAGGGTCCACTGGGTATGATGAAGAAGAAGAAGAAGAAGAGTTTGGATTTATACCCCGCCCTTCACTTGGAGTCTCAGAGCGGCTTACAAACTCCTCTCCCTTCCCCTCCCCACAACAGACACCCTGTGAGGTGGGTGGGGCTGAGTGACACAAACTGCTCTTTTTCAAGGACAGCTGTGCCAGAGCTTGTGACTGACCCAAGGTCACATCAGCAGGTGCAAGTGGAGGAGTGGGAAATCGGTTCTCCCAGATTAGAGTCCGCGCACTTAACCACTACACCAAACTGCCATGAGTAGTAAGGTTAGAGTTGCCAACCTCCAAATGAGGCCTGGAGTACTCCTGGTATGACAACTGATTTCTAGACCATAGCCATCAGTTCCCCTAGAGGAAATGGCAGCTTCAGAGAGGAAGCTCTATGGTATGCCATAGAGTCTAGGTGAACTTCTTTCCTCAAATCCCCTTTCCACAGGCACTGCCCAAGATTTGCAGATATTCTGTGGGCCAGAGCTGGTAACCCTAAGTTGGTTACATACAAACTGGTGAGATAACTCTGTCGTGAGGGCAAGATAAGCAAGGGAGAAAGAAATCATTCTTTTAAATCTGTGAAAATTTTCTGCGGAAATGAATAGGACAGGATACTGGTTCCCAGAATTGTTCATGAACCCCTTTCCACAGGCACTGCCCAAGATTTCCAGATATTCTGTTGGCCAGAGCTGATAACCCTAAGTTGGTTACATATAAATGGGTGTGATAACTCTGTCATGAGGGCAAGATAAGCAAGGGAGGAAGAAATCATTCTCTTAAATCTGTGAAAATTTTATGCGGAAATGAATAGGGCAGGATACTGGTTCCCAGAATTGTTCATGAACATCTGTAGACATAGCCACAGAGACTGCATGTAAAACATACATTGATTTAACTGTGGCACTGGCAGGCGAGAAGAATAGAGAACCTTGGTTACCACCTCTGGGTTGGGAAGTCCTTGGAGATTTTGAAGATGGAGCCTGGGGAGGGCGGGGTTTGAGGAAGGGAGGGACCTCAGCAGAGCACAATGCCATACAGGCCACCCTCCAAAGCAGCCATTTTCTCCAGGGGAACTGACCTTTGACATCTGGGGGGATCAGTTGTAATAGCAGGAGATCTCCAGGTGCCACCTGGAGGTTGGCATCCCTACCCCACAGGCTTTTGTTCAGTGGCATTGGACAAAAGATGACTGCAAAGGCAGTTTGAACAAGGGGTGGGGCACAGGAAAGATCCCATGGGATGTAGGGCTGCCAGTATCCAGGTTGCTGTTACAATTGATCTCCAGACAATCAAAAGAAAATGGCTGCCTTGGAGGATGTACTCTATGGCATCATGCCCTGCTGAGGTCCCTCCCTTCCCCACACCCCACTTTTCTCAGGCTAGGGTTGCCAACCTCCAGGTGGTATAGCTGGAGATCTCCCACTATTACAACTGATCTCCAGGAGACAGAGATCCGTTCACCTGGAGAAAATGGCCGCTGTGGAAGGCAAACTCCATAGCATTATACCCCACTGAAGTCCCTTGCCTCCCCAAACCCTGCCTTCCCCAGTCTCCATCCCCCCAAATCTCCAGGTATTTCTCTACCCAGAGCTGCCAACCCTAATAGGATGGAACTAAGGTTGCCAGGTCCCCTGGGGGCAGGGGTTTGCCCACTCAACGGGCCCCTTACCTGCCAGTTTGGATCTGGCCGCCGGGTAAAACCCCATCCCCAAAGTGCCGGGATCATGGCGATGTGCACAGCTCAATGACGTCTCCCAGAGGTGATGTCATCGCACTGGCTATATTGCAGGGAAGGGGCGCTCTATCATTCGAGGGAAAACTTTTGTTTTGACCAACAGAATGTTTTCCCCTCAAATGATAGTGGCTCTGCCCCCCCATGTGCCCAGTGCAATGACGTCACTTCTGGGTGACCTCATCGCAAAGCGCACGCGCCACAGATGTCCCAGAGGGGCCGGGGCCGGGACCAATGTTCCCTCTAAGGTGTGGAGGCTTGTGAGCAAAAATTCTACTTTGTGAGCTACTGGCATTAATGTTGTGAGCGAGCGATTTGGCTACTGCATAAATTAGTTTGCTCTGGAGCCATCCTTCCTGAGCGGAGACAAAAATATGTGAGCCGGAGGCTAAAAAACTGTGAGCTAACTCACACTAACTCAGCTTAGAGGGAACACTTGCCGGGACCCCCCCTGCCGCAACAACAGTAAGACCTGGCAACCCTAAATGGAACCTTACACGCCAGTGTCATGCTTCAACCAGGCCTCAGCTTTGGGCTGGGAAAGCATTAGAGATGAATTTCTGTGTTGCCTAGCAACCATTCGTGCTGGCTTGGAGAGGCCTACCCCATGCTTTTTAAGGGCCACAGTCCTGGCATCTGTTGTCTCGGTTGACAAATATCCCTTTGAAGGATGCCAAACTTGTCAAATTTTGTAGGGCCGTGCTGTGAACTGCCCTCTGAGCCAGTCCCAGCCATTTGCGAGGGGAGGGCCTGAACTGAAGGGGAAAGCAAAAAAAAATGTGCCTCCCTGCATCACAGCTCACTTAAAATTCATACATACAGCAGCAGAGACTGAACTTGGGAAGGGAGTGCCCTTTCTGACCCCTGCTGCCTGAAATAAACGTCTGTTTGATAGGGTAGGCCTTGTTCCTAGTGCCTTCCTAGAACTATAAAAGGAGTCCCTCCCTGCTGCCCAAGAACAGGAAGGAGTCCGGCCTTGGGACTTGTTTGCATTTGGCCTTTGTTGACCTCCTAAGCAGGAAGCTTTAGCAAGCTAGTGTAGTGGTTTAAGCTGAAAAGTCTTGGCTATGAATGTCACCAAGCTACCTCGACTTCAGCAATCCAGGCCCCCCATTGGTGGCAAGGGTTGCCAACCTCCAGGTGGTGCCTGGAGAGCTCCTAGAATTAGAACTGATCTCCAGAGTACACAGACCAGTTCCCAGAATTGTAACTGATTCTATTTTAGAGAGATCAGCTCCCCTGGAGAAAATGGCTGCTTTGAAGGGCAAATTCTATGTCATTGTACCGCAATGAGGTCCTTCTCCAAACCCCACACTCCCCAGGCTTCACCCCCAAATCTCCAGGACTTTCCCAGCTTGGATTTGGCAACCCTGTCATGATAGCAGTAAGCAGGGCTCTTTTTGTAGAAAAAGCCCAGCAGGAACCCATTAGCATAATAGGCCACACCCAACAGCAAAACTCATTAACATATTAGGCCACACCCCCGTGTTACCAGAAGTGTGGTAATCCCTTCTTTCCCTTCTTATTCTGTTTGCCTTGTTTGTTGTGAAAACCCAAGGCTTTTTTTGTAGCAGGAACTCCTTTGCATGTTAGGCCACACACCCCTAATGTAGCCAATCCTAATGAGTTTCTGCTGTTGGGTGTGGCCTATTATGCTAATGAGTTCCTGCTGGGCGTGGCCAACTCAGGAGCCAGCCGGAACTCCATTCCTGTGCGTTCCTGCCCAAAAATAGCCCTGGCAGTAAGCACTGATCTTCCTTCCTGGGTGGTTGATGTATGGAGCAGTTTGTGCACATAAATGGAAATATAAGTAAACTACTGCACTGAAGGGCATAGTTACCGTACAATCTCAGACTGGTTTCATAGCCATCGCCAGCGCCAAATCTCCAGGAATCTCACCATCGGAGGGCTAGAACCTTCTGTCCCAGAATTCTGAGCACCCTCATCAAATACCCAGATTCTGAGAGGGCAGCCATGACAGTTGAACTGGTGCAGAAAGTTTTCAAGGTGTATTGGTGGTGATTGTTTTGTGCCAAGATACCTGGGCCCTGAATATCAAGCTACCAATCCTAGGAAGCAACCTCAGGTTAGCTTCTGTGCCCTGGTGGTTGGCCCTCCAGGGTGACCGGTTGACCACTGTGTGAAACAGGATGCTGGACTAGATGGACCATTGGTCAGATCCAGTAGGGCAGCCCTTCTGTTTCACATAGAGTCGCCAACCTCCAGGTGGCAGCTGGAGATCCCTCAATTACAATTGATCTCCAGGCAACAGCGATTTAGGGTTGCCAGCTCTGGGTTGGAAATAACCTGGAGATTTGAGGGGTTTAGGGTGGGGTTTGGGGAGGGGAAGGGCCTCTGCAGGGTATACTGCCATACAGTCCCCCTTCCAAAGCAGCCATTTTCTCCAGTAGACACTATGGATCTCCCCAAGGACTGCTCCCTACCCTTCCACCCCCAAATTCCACTTCCAAGTCTCCAGGAATTACAACTTGTCTCCACACTACAGAAATGAGTTACCTGGGAGAAAATGGCTGCTTTGGAAGGTGACCTCTGTGGCAGTATATCCCACTGAGGCCCCTCCCCAAATCCTGCTGTTCCCAGGCTTCAGTCCCAGATCTCCAGGTATTTCCCAACCCAGAGTCAACACCACTTATTCCCCATATCTGTGCCATTTGCCCAGTGTGCCTGGGTTTAGGCTAGGATTACCAGCACTGCCTCAGTAAATGCTGGGAGATTCTGAGGGCGTAGGGTTACCAGCCTCCAGGTAGGGCCTGGGGATCTCCCGCTTTTACCACTGATCTCCAGCTGACAGAGATCGGCTCCCCTGGAGAAAATGGCTGCTTTGAAGGGGCGACTCTATGGCACTGTACCAGGCTGAGGCCCCTCCCCTCCCCAAACCCCGCCCTCTCCTGGCTCCACTCCCAAAGTCTCTAGGTATTTTCCAAACCTATGAGGGCGGCGTTTGGGGAGGATGTGATGTCACTTCCAGGTGACGCTGTAGGAATATCCCCTGATCTCTATGGTAAAGACCAGGGCTCTTTTTGTAGAAAAAGCCCAGCAGGAACTCATTAGCATAATAGGCCACACCCAACAGCAGAAACTCATTAGCATATTAGGCCACAACCCTGACAGCACAGCTCATTAGCACATTAGGCCGCATCCCCATGTTACCAGAAGTGTGGTCATCCAGCCACACCCACCTTTTGCTTCTTATTCTGTTTACCTTGTCTGTTGTCAAAACCCTGGGCTTTTTTTGTAGCAGGAACTCCTTTGCATGTTAAGCCACACACCCCTAATGTAACCAATCCTAATGAGTTCCTGCTGTTGGGTGTGGCCTATTATGCTAATGAGTTCCTGCTGGGCGTGGCCAGCTTGGGAGCCAGCCGGAACTCCGTTCCTGTGCGCTCCTGCCCAAAAATAGCCCTGGTAAAGACCATAGAGACATTGGGAAATTCCTACAGTGGCACTATAGAGACCCTTCCTCCTGTCCTTTTCTCCCTTCCAACTCCTTGATGGCAAGCCTACTTCAGCTGCATGCATGAGGGAGA
Source organism: Gekko japonicus (assembly GCF_001447785.1). Taxonomy (NCBI): domain Eukaryota; kingdom Metazoa; phylum Chordata; class Lepidosauria; order Squamata; family Gekkonidae; genus Gekko; species Gekko japonicus. The sequence goes on from NW_015168122.1 coordinate 15,911, forward strand.
TTAAACAGAGCAAACGATGCTACAACTGGGCTCACAAACAATATACTATTTTTTTTTATTATTTACAATGCTTGTACGTGGGATCCCAGTTCATGAATGAGACAGAAGAGCATATCAGGCCCTCTTTGGCAGGAGACAATCTTGTGTATTCCCAGCCCAAACTATTCCAGCTCCATATCACTGGGAAATAAATACATTGGCATGTATTCTTTGTAGCTGCCCGCTACTGGAAGGAGGTTGGTTGATTGTGTTTGAATAAACATGCTGGATATTTATAGGCAAAGGATAATGGCGGTTTTGTGCACCACTCCGTTGGGCTCCCAGCCCCCCTCCTGGGGGAGCTTCTATCCCACATTCTCTTCTACCCACCCATCGCATCAATGAGTCCAGTCTACCCTGTTCCCCCAGCATTTCTTTTCCCCTAAGGATTAAGAGGGGGGTTCCTTCTGTGCTTAATGCTAAGCTTGTGCTTTAGTATCCGACACTGTGCAGTGCCTGAAATTGTTTAAAAAAAAAAAAAAATAGTAAAACGGGAATTAAAAGGCATTGGATGCATTCCAGCAAAAGTTAGTTTGCAATCAAAGCGGCAGGCCTGAGCACGCCGACTTTGGGTGAAAGCCCTGTTCTGCCCAGGCAGGATTTACTTCTGTGTAAACATGCATTGGATCAGGCTGCCTATCTCGTGCCCAGTGATTGAGATTTTGCCATTATCACAGTCACTTAGGTTTGGCTGGATTTATGCCCCTTTGCAATGAATTTATGGGGGGAAAGCAATCCGGTTTTGGAAGAAGATAATTCTGCGGTAAAAACAAGGGAAGTGGTGAAATGAAGCAGGCTTTCAGCGGCTCACGGCATCTGTTAACGGGGAAAAGAAACGGATGCAAGCAGGTGGGATGGGAAACGCAAGCCAATACTCTGATTCATTCAACTCAGGGGGAGAGATGAGGGGGTTTTTTTTAAAAAAAGGGAAAGAATCCTCTGAAATGACAAAGCAAGAACGACAGGTTGGCAAGCAAGATCGGGCAGGATTGCCGGTAAAGTGATGCCTCTCCAAATCTGCACACCCTCTTTGTCAAGATATTTGGTTACGCATGCAGGCCTCTTCCACCTGGCAACCAGTAAGGCTTCATGCATACTGACTTTTTAAAGAGAGAGAGAGAGAATGGTATTCTGGTGACTGATCTGGTTGCCGTTTGCTGCATTTTCTAGCGATCATCAGTTGCCCGTCTTCCACCTGTCGGCCAGTTGTTCCTTAGCACCCTCTTTTCCTCGCACCACTGGGGAATCGCACTCTCAACAGCCTCTGCTTCCAGTGCGGTCACCCTAGTGGCCGTCTTGGGTACTGTACTTCCCCCCAGCGGCTGCCACCACTTCCTTTGGCGGCTGCCTCCTGATTCGACACCCCTGAACCCCGCTGCGGACAGGCTCAGGCACTCAGATCGATGATGACATGCCGGTAGATGTGGGTTTTGCCCTTGAAGCTGGAAGCGATGAGGAAATCTTGCTTGTCGACATGGACGTGGGCAAAGGAGCGCGGTGCCTGGGTGTTCAGCTCCTGGAAGTGCTGGAAGAGTCCCGTGACAGGTTCGTAGCGGTAGACTTGGCTGAAGGAGTAGTCGTTGCCAAGAAAGGCATAGCGGTAGCCGGCGATGGTCAAGGGCTGGAAAACCATGGATCCACGAGATGGCATGTGCTGAACATCTCGGAACATCGATCCATCCCAGTGCATCACCTGTAGGCAAGGGAGTGCATTGTCATGAATACTGACCATTGGTGACTTCAGTGGAAACGTCTGTCAGGGCTGGAGCTCATGCTTCTATGCAAGTGCTTGGAGGAACTTACTTAAGGCGGGCACCTGGCTGAAAAGCTATGCAAGGGCAGTCGAATATAAGGTGAACTAGGGCCTGAACTGCCTAGACAGAGGGGATATAGCTCAGTGGTAGAGCATCTGCTTGGCATGCAGAAGGTCCCAGGGTCAATCCCCGGCATCTCCAGTTAAGGATCAGCTCAGAGGTGATGCAGAAGACTTTCACCTGAGACCCTGGAGTGTCACCGCCAGTCTGAGTAGACAGTACTGACCTTGATGGATCGATGGACTAACATGGTATAAGGCAGGGGTCTTGTTGTAGAAAAAGAGCTGCCGGAACTCATTAGCATAACTCATTAGCATAACTTATTTGCATATGCCACGCCCCTGACATCACCGGAAGTGACAGAAGGCCACACCCCCTGACATCACCGGAAGTGTGTCAGAAGGCCCGGCTACTTACCCTCCTGCTTCATCCTCATTCCCAAACGGAATGAGGATCGAAGCAGAGGGCGGGGTAAAGAAGGGGGCGGGGCTTCACCACGTGACCGCCCCACCCCCTAGAGGTTCTCTTCCGGAGCTCCGTACCTGAGAGCTCCCCCCCGACTAGAGCCCTGGTATAAGGTAGTCCCTGAATCCATTCACAATGTAAAAAAAAATAAAATAGCTGGAAAGTAGAGGTGGGCCAAAGCAACAAGGGACATAAACTAATCGCAAGGGACATCTGAACATAAACTAGATGAAGTCTTTTGCTAGCAGCTGTACAAACAGCAGTTACTAACTTATACGCCCGTCCAAAATATCTGACAGATCTATGGGTCCTTCTTGCTCAATCTGGACAGAAGATTCCTGTGTTTTGGTGCAACAACCGGCTCTGATGTTATTCTGGTGTTCAAGCAGAGCTAACTATGAAGCAGCATCTAGATATTAGCCTGTGTGATGACAGGCCAAGTGGTTTGCATGGGAATCTTGCATTCTGTGTGCATGTGTGTGGAGATCATGCAGTTCTGCAGGGCCTGTAAAACACAGTTGTTCCACCAGGCCTGTGGTTGAGGACAGCACGGGTTCCAGATTCAATTGGCCCTCCCCTTTTGGGCCAAACAGATTAGGCACCCCACTGAGTTTTACGTCATCTTTTAATTATACTACTAGTTTATAATATGATGTTACCCACTCTGAGCCTGGACACAGGGAGAGCGGGATAAATCAAATCAAGAAATATGAATTTTGTGTCTGCTGGAAATAAAACAAGATGGCTAGCCACGTTAGTTTGTCTGTAGTAGAAGAAAGGAGCGAGAATCCAGGAGCACATTAAAGACTAACGAAATTTGCGGCATGGGATGAGCTTTTGTGAGCCACTGCTCACTTTTTCAGTATCTTCAGCAGTGACTCATGAAAGCTCCTAAAAGGTAAAGGTTCCCTTGCTCGAAAGCCAGTCGAATCCGGTTGCAGTGCTCATCTGCTCATCTCCTTCCACCAGGCCTGTGGTTGAGGACAGCACGGGTTCCAGATTCAATTGGCCCTCCCCTTTTGGGCCAAACAGATTAGGCACCCCACTGAGTTTTACGTCATCTTTTAATTATACTACTAGTTTATAATATGATGTTACCCACTCTGAGCCTGGACACAGGGAGAGCGGGATAAATCAAATCAAGAAATATGAATTTTGTGTCTGCTGGAAATAAAACAAGATGGCTAGCCACGTTAGTCTGTCTGTAGTAGAAGAAAGGAGCGAGAATCCAGGAGCACCTTAAAGACTAACGAAATTTGCGGCATGGGATGAGCTTTTGTGAGCCACTGCTCACTTTTTCAGTATCTTCAGCAGTGACTCATGAAAGCTCCTAAAAGGTAAAGGTTCCCTTGCTCGAAAGCCAGTCAAATCCGGTTGCAGTGCTCATCTCCATTTCAAAGCCGAAGAGCCAGCGCTGTCCGAAGACGTTTCCGTGGTCATGTGGCCGGCATGACTAAACACCAAGGCGCACGGAACGCTGTTACCTTCCCACCGAAATGGTACCTATTTATCTACTTGCAATTTCTAGCTTTCCAACTGCTAGGTTGGCAGGAGCTGGAACTAGAGACGGGAGCTCACTCCGTCATGCGGCACCCGGGTCTCGAACTGCTGAACTACTGACCTTCCACAGCCTGCAGTTCAGCGTCTTAACCACTTGAGCCACCGCAGCTCCTATGAAAGCTCCTACCCTGCTACAAATTTTGTTAGTCTTTACGATGCTACTGGACTCTTGCTCTTGTCCTCTGGAAGTATTTCTAGAAATGCTCTCATAAGGGTGAGCCATAACATAAAAGGGGGAATATGATTCATCCAAGTGCTGGATCAGGGATGATGATAATGGTTAAGCGCTGCCATATGTTAAAAATGGTCTCTGAAAAATGGACAAGCTGTCACCTGGAGATTGGTTGTGACAGCAGGAGATCTCCAGTCACCACCTGGAGGCTGGAAACCCTATAAAAGCACCACAGTGTAGACTCTTCTAAAAATCAACAGCCATTTTAGCCTTCTCCACAGCCAGTGGGAGGCTGTTCTAAGGGACTGCCAACCTCCATGTTCTCCTGGCATTACAACTGATATCCAGAGGACAGAGATAATTTCACCTGAAGAAAATGGCTGCTTTAGAGGGTGGATTCTGTCGCATTCTACCCTGCTGAGCTCCCTCCCCTCCTCAAACCCCACCTTCCCCAGGCTCCACCCCCCAAATCTCCAGGAAGTCCCCTACCGAGTTGGCAACCCCACTATTTTGTCATTTAGGACCAGTACAGGGAAAGTCCATGACTGAACCTTGGCCTACAACAGTGGATCTCCAACAAAATTACTGGAAGGGGCATAATTGTCCCGCAAGCTGAAACTGTCCTTCAAGTATGGAGGCCCCAACTAGGGTTGTCAATCTCCAGGTGGGGCATCATGTCCTTCCTGAATTCCGACATCTCCAGCTGACAGAGATCAGTTGCCCTGGCGGGAAATGGCCACTTTGGAGGGCAGACTTTATGGGGTCATACCCCCGCTGAGCGGGCGCCGCCTCCAAACCTCCAGGAATTTCCACAGCCAGAGTAGGTGACCCTTGGCAGGCTTTCGCGTTGTAGCTGCTACTTCCTGTATCCTCAAACAAGTAGATTTTGTCTCTGATGCAAGCTAGACACGACCACCTCCTTAGAGTCAGAGAACTTAGGGCCAAAACTTACATGTGGCACAATTCAGGTCAAAGGTCCCCAACCAAGGTTGCCAGCTCTGGGTTAGGAAACTCCTGGAGATTTGGGGGTAGTATTGAGATATATGTCTAGGTGCTAGAGGTAGCAAGCAGTTACTAGATCAGTTTGATCTGTTTGACAGTCCTAGCTGTCATGCTAGTGATTAAATGATTACAGCCAGGTGTTAAACTAGCAGGTGTTCTCTATCAGGCATTGTTAGAGTAGGTAATTAATTCACCTTCTTAGTGATTGGCTGGGTTTAGTATATAGGCTATAAGCTTGATAAGCTAGGTGGGGATGTAGTCTCTCAAGTGAAGGCATGGTATGCATATCTCTGTGTATATAGTCACCATTATATCTATATAAACTTTCTATGCACCTTCATCACCAGTCGGTCTCCTGCTTCCTATTTACTACACCCAATAGGTAGAGCCTGGAAAAGGCAGGGTTTGAGGGGGGAAGGGGCCTCTGTGGGGTATAATGCCACAGAGCCCATCTTCCAAAGTTGCCATTGTCTCCAGGCGATCTGATAGGGGTTGCCAGGCCCGAATGATAAGCCGGCGGGGGACTTGCTGGGACGCTCCGGGAGAGGGGAGGGAAGAAGCAAGCACATTGGTGGCGATGCTGATTTTTGGGCAAAACTCTATGGTTTGAAGCTAATTCTACCATAGAGTTTTGCCCAAAAACCAGAGTGTCGGGGGGGCGTCACTGACATGCCTACGTCACTTCTGGATGATGTAGGCACGTTGCATTTGGGACAGTAAC
>NW_015168122.1:22369-26279 GCF_001447785.1 Gekko japonicus
TGGCCCCGCCCCCAGCGTGCTCGCATCACTTCCGGGTGACGTGCACGTCACGTGCTTTGGGGGTGGGGTTCCCCCGGGGCCCGATCCGCTGGCGGCAGGGAACGGGCTTCTGGGGCGGGGGGTTCCCAACCTCAGGGGGGACTTGGCAAGCCTAAGTCAAACCCCTGGAAAATGCAGGAAATTCACAAATACCTCCCCCCCACACATGCCTCCGGTGACCCCTGCTCCATGCCCAGAAGATGAAGCCAAGAACCTGTGACTTGACTTGCATCACACACAGCTTATATTTTGGCCCTTAAACTCAGGGGCCCACAACTTCTAGCTGATCAGGATTAATGGTGGTTGCCACAGTCACCCTAGACCTTCCCTGAATCCTCTGGCATGCAGAAGAAGAGAAAGAGAATCTCATCTCTGGCTTCGTATTCTACCAAGGAGATTCTGAGTGGCTCCAAAGCACAGTATGAAGTCAGAGAGAGAAGGAAGGCGGATGCTTAGCAACCAGCTACTCAAGAGCTAAGTCATTAAAAGCACCGGCACAGAGTGGGAGGATGTCTAGCTTCACGGAAGGATGGAAGCCCTTCAGTTTCCTTTCCTCATCTTCCTTTCTCTGGGCCTGGCACCTTCCATTCCCGTACAGTGCTCCTCAGTTGGCCCCATGAGGCAGAGAAGGCGGGATGAAGTAGCTCAGACAGGCTCACAAGAACTAGGCCGAATTACCTCAGCCATTAGCCATCTCAGGAGTAAAGGAATTCAAGCCTTAAGAGGGCTGCCAACTCTGGCTTGGGGAATTCCTCAATATTTGGGAGTGGTTCCTGATGAGGTCGGGGTTTGAGGGAGTGCAGGGACCTCAAGGGGGGGTATAATGCCATAGAGTCCACCTTCCAAAGCTGTCATTTTCTCCAGGGAAACTGATCTTTGTGATCTGGCGATCTATGGATGCCAGCCTCCAGGTGGGACTCAGGGATCCCATGGAATTACAGTTCATCTCCAGACTACAGAGATCAGTTCCCCTGGAGAAAATGGATGCTTTGGAGGACTCTATGGCATTGTACCTCACTGAGGTCCCTGTCTTCCTGAGGTTCCATCTCCAAATCTCCAGGAATTTCCCAACCTGGCAACCCTACCCCCCATCCCCCACTGGTGGCCAAGGGGGACCTGGCAACCCTATGGAGATCAATTGTAATTCTGGGAGAACTTCAGTTTGGCAAACCTACACAATTGCCTTGCTCACTTCTAAGAAAATGGATCAGATGCTACACTGGGGAACAGTGTTCAGAAAAGCCATGACAGAAAGCCACACTAGCTTTCAAGTATCACTGCCTTAGTCAGAGACAGTTCCAGGGGGGCCCTTCATGCGCACTCACCCACATTTCTCACTACCTGTCTGTCCATCTCTCCTATTCCCTTTCCACCCGATATCCATAACCTGATAAACACCAACGAGAGGCCCGCAGGATTTGACTTGCCACGTAAAGTGTGGGAAATGGCTAACAGAATATGAACAGGCTTTGGCAGCTGTGCAGACCTGTTGTTTAAATGGGGCAAAAGACCAGGACCTGAATGCGATTGTGGTGCAGCCTGCCAAATTATTTTCCATCCGTCTCAGGAATGTGAGCATCGTACTTTCCAAGGAGATGTGATGGAGCTCATTGAACACTTCCCAGCTGCGACTGAGTGGATTGAAAATTTAGATATTAGTATTTAGGGGGACTGCCCAGTCGGTCTGCGTACCCATTGTATCAACTTGGTCACATATTATTATATGCTCCCTTATATGTAACGCTAGAATCATAGAGTTGGAAGGGACCTCCAGGGCCATGTAGTCCAACCCCCTGCACAATGCAGGAAATTCACAAATACTCCCCCCACACACACACACACACAGTGACCCCTGTCCCATGGCCAGAAGATGACATAAAACCTCCAGGATCCCCAGGCAAACTGGCCTGGAGAAAAATTGCTTCCTGACCCCAAAGTGGCGATCGGCGTGTCCCTGGGTGTATTAAGAAAGGGCCACGAGAACTAACCCACTGATGCAACTCTGCCGTATGATAAATAATAAATAAATAATCCTATTCCCTGCTCACAAGCCCTACCACTGCCCATGCTCACAGCCATCTTCACTTTCCCTGATGGCACCGGGCATTGTGTGCAGCTGGGGGCATGGGTGGCCAGACACTCACAAGTGAGCAGGCAGGGAAATGGCCTGTTGGGGGGGTCAGCAGCAGCGGGCCCCACCAGAAGTCCCAGAACCCAGCCACCGCCCCACCTGAGAGTATGTTGACGCTGGCCCTGGCCTTGGTCTTTGTGCAATCCTGGCGGTTTGTTAGCAGAGGGAACTCGTGGTCTGCCATCTGCCGTGCTTGTGCATCACCAACAGAACTGGTTCAAAGATGGTACCGCAGCAACCAACAGGGCATGCATCAATTGACAAAAGAGCCTTCCACCTGGCCCTAGGAAGTCTCAAACCACCTGGCTCACCTTGGAATCGCCAAGGAAGCGGGTCAGGCAAATGTACACGTCCTCCTTGACTTTGAAATGCTTAACGGCGTAGACGTCGTCCATGTCCGGGATGTCGGTGCGGGGCGTGAACTTTTGCTTGTTCCACTGGTAGATGACAGGGCGCTGGGAGCTGCTGGCCAGGATGAGGTGAGGCTTGCCAGCAATTTCCAAAAACTCGGCATCCGTGTCACGGTACCAGTCGTGCAGCGACTGGTGGGTGTAGAAGCCGTGACCGTTCCAGCGGTACAGGGTGGTGGAGCCGGCCTTGGAGCTGTCGGCCATGATGAAGTACCAGTCGCCCTCCAAGCGGAAGACCTCGATGTCGTTGGGCTTGCGGATGCGTGACCCCTCGATGGCCTGCATGTGGAGGAAGCGTCCCGTGGCCTCGTCCCGCTTGTAGATGTGGGAGCCTCCAAAAAGCTGAGCCACGACCACAAAGAGCTGGCCGTCGATGACTAGGGGCTTGCAGACTACAGTGGATGAGCCTAGGAGAAAGGAGCAGCGACAAGAAGGGTCAAGGACTGGTCGCTTTATTCTGGACCGAGATAGTGAAACTTTTAAAATTAGCAAGAGGTGATGAGGTTTGCATGCTCCCAGAGACCGTATTATTGAATCTTTGGAATGACTCTACTTTATGCTCCCCAAACAGAAATCTAATTGGTGTTTTATTAGAACAAATGTAGAGTCCAGTGGCACCTTTAAGACAGACAAAGGTTTATTCAAGGCATGAGCTTTCGTGTGTGTGCACACTTTGTCAAATACATTGGAAAGGAAGCTGGATTTCAGACTTATAGATACAGGCTGAACAGCGAATTGACATGTAACATGACGGAGGTGGTTTAAGATATTCAAAGTGAAACTAAATAACAAGCGAAGGTTATAAGGTCAACAGTTGTTTTGATTTAATTAAGAGGGGGAAAGGAGAGACAAATGGAGAGGCCAGTGGCACCTTTAAGACAGACAACGGTTTATTCAAGGCATGAGCTTTCCTGTGTGTGAACACTTTGTCAATACATTGGAAAGGAAGCTGGATTTCAGACTTATAGATACAGGCTGAACAGCGAACTGACATGTAACATGATGCAGATATTCATGTATTCATGCAGATATTCAAGTTAACATGTAACATGATGCTTTAAGATATTCAAAGTGAATCTAAATACGGTCAACAGTTGTTTTGATTCAACTAAGGGGGGAAAAGGACAGCAAGGTAATAAATACGTCAAAATAGGGGATAAATATGAGAAGGCATCTTTTCTAATTGTGGGAAGAAAACTGAGAGTCACCATTCATCTCCTCTCAGGCATGGAGGTAACTTAACAGCAAAACATTCCATTATTCCTTGCATTACATTCAGTATTCTAATACACTATTCTGAAAAAGAAATACACTAAACTACAGAAGATGT
>NW_015168122.1:26325-31652 GCF_001447785.1 Gekko japonicus
TTATAATGAAGGAGATAACAGATCAAGTTTCATTGTCAGAGACTATTCATTATAACTCCAAATTTGTGGAACAATGGTTTCTGGTGTTAGAATACTTGACGTGCAATGACACATTAAAAGAAGCGTTGCGGTCAAAGCAATATTAGAGTATGCTAGCACATTTTTGAACTGTCAATATTATCAGATTAATTATTTCTGCAATGCTATTCTTTCCTTTGTTCAATTCATAGGTTTACCTATAGAATGTACAATATGTGTTTGTTGTATGCTTGTTAAGGTAAAATAAAAAAAAAAGGATTGGTCACTTTATTTATTAGTGTCAGCTCTGGAGAAGACCTGCAAAGTACATGCATATGGGATTAGGGATGCCAGCCTCCAGGTGGGATCTGGGGATCCCCCAGAATTACAGCTCATCTCCAGACTACAAAAGATACATTCCCCTGGAGAAAATGATTGCTTTGGAGGGTGGACTCTATGGCATTGCAGCCCACTGAGGTCCCTGTCCTTCGCAGCCATGACCCCCAAACCTCCAGAGGTTTTCCAACCTGGAGTTGAAAACCCTAAAAAAAAAAAAATCCTTGTCGCTGGGCAGGGAGGACATGGCAGCTTAGGTTGCCAATCTCCAGGTGGTACAAACAAAGCACAACTACTGTGTGCAAAGACAATGAAATAAAGAAGTGTACAGAAATATTTACTGAAGGCTCAGTCTAGTTATTATAAATAGTACAGGATGAGAATCTCAAACTATTCAAAATACTTATGAGAAAACCACTACAATTTATTAAGAATATTACATTCCAAAAAAAATCATCACACCCTAATATGGGATTAGGCTTGCTGGCCCCTGTGGGAGGCGCTGGAGATCCTCCGGAATTACACTTGATCTCTAGACGACGGAGACCAGCTCCCCCCTGGAGAAAGCGGCCACTTTGGAGGATGGACTCTATGGCGTTGTACTTCGCTGAGGTCCCTCCCATCCCCAAATCCTGCCCCCCTCAAAGCTCCACCCCAAATCCCCAGGAATCTCCCAACCCGGAGTTGGCTACCCTAGTTGGGACCATTGTTCAGTTCTGTTGGTCAGTGCAGCACAACAGAATTTGCTCGCTTATCTCTTCCTCAAAAGCGTAGGGTAGAATTCTTTGGCCGCCGCTGGGCCAGCTCACCGGTGATGTTGGCATAGCTGCGGAATTTCCCTTGCACGTGGTCCCACTCCAGGAAGATGCAGCGTCCGATAAAGGGCTGGGCAATCACCAAATTCTGCTCCCCGTGATAGGTGAAGGTTTCCACAGAAAGCGACTGGTAATCTAGTCTCTCCATGAGAACGAGATCTGCAGGAGGACAGAAGAAGGTTACAAGCAGGGTCGGGGAGGTATCCCTGCCTTTTCCTTTGGCTTTTATTGTCCAGAGTGGAAAACAAGGGGTGGGCCTGGAACACAATTCACCAAGAAGGTCACTTGCTTTCCAAACGGGGTTCCACCTATTTATTCACTATGTTTGATACATAAGGTGGCAGCCCACAAGCACACAAAAGCCAGGCAGAGGTAATAATGGCTCCTCTGTTGGGTCACCTGGCAAGCACAGGGAATCCAACAGCTAGTACTAGGTACGTTGCTCCAGACTAGCATGTAAAAAGCCATTTGCATCGTTACAGAGATTTATTTCACAGCGCTGACACCAAACGTGGCATCCTAAGTAAGAAATCAAGATGGGTCACCGTGTTAGTCTGTCTGTTTGCTCCTTGGAAAGCGATGGCGAACCTAAACAGCATGATAAAAAGTAGAGACATCACCCTGCCAACAAAAGTCCGCATGGTCAAAGCAATGGTATTCCCAGTAGTCATGTATGGCTGTGAAAGTTGGACTATAAGGAAGGCCGAGCGCCGAAGAATAGATTCTTTTGAACTAGGGTGCTGGAGAAGACTCTTGAGAGTCCCTTGGACTGCAAGGAGATCAAATCAGTCAATCCTAAAAGAAATCAACCCTGACTGTTCCCTGGAAGGCCAGATAATGAAACTGAAGCTCAAATACTTTGGCCACTAAATGTGAAGGGAGCACTCACTGGAGAAGACCCTGATGCTGGGAAAGATTGAAGGTCAAAGAAGACGGGGACGGCAAAGGATGAGATGGATAGACAGTGTCATAGATGCAACGAACATGAAGTTGAGCAAACTTCAGAGGACGGCGGAAGACCGGAAGGCCTGGCGTGATCTGGTCCATGGGGTCGCGAAGAGTCGGACTCGACTGTGCGACTGAACAAAGCAGTAGAAAAGAGCAAGAGTCCAGTAGCACCTTAAAGATTAACAACATTTATGGCAGGGTAGGAGCTTTTGTGAGTCATTGCTCACGTCTTCAGATGTGAGCAGTGACTCACAAAAACTCATCCCCTGCCACAAAGTTTTTTAGTCTTTAAGGTAGACCTGGACTCTTGCTCTGAGTAAGAAATCAGTTAGAGGTATTCACGTATCGCATAGTACCAGTTCAGATAATTACACAATAAGTCAGCAGTTTAAAAGTCCAACTTGGTAGTAATTTACAGAGAAATGTTGTGAATCTTCATAGGAATCAACAAAGAAATGTTGATAGGATGGGGTGCCAGCTCTACTCCCGTTTCGAAGTTTTCTTCTTCAAGACTAGCCCTTTCACATTTCGGTTGCAGTCTAGAATTACATTTCTTGGTAAATGACTGTCGAGTTAGACTTCTATACTGCCGACTTATTGTGTAATTATCTGAACTTGTACTATGGGATGCGTGAACACCTTTCACTGATTCCTTACTTAGGATGTCAAGTTTGGTGTCAGCACTGTGAAATAAATCTCTATAATGATGTAAATAGCTTTTTACGCAGTACTTACTGTTGGATTGTTGTGCCGCTTGGCTACTATGGTGCCACGAAGTACGGGGAATCGCTGCAGACAACCACCCCTCCCCATATTGCTTCACTTTGCAGGGAAGAAGAGAGGGCACCAGTCCATGTGGAGGAAGGGGCCACAGGTATGCTCCCCCCCCCATGAACAGTGCAACTGCTTTCAGAGTGCAAGGAAGGGTGTGCACGTGGCCACCTCTTCTGCACGGTCACATTCTGCAGGGGACCAGGCCATTGTGCAGTGGTGGTGGAGTGAGTGAGCTCTTGATTGCTCTTTTCCCCTGTGCAGTGTGTCAACATACGTTTGTGTGTGTGGGGGGGGAGTCATCTGTACTGGACTCCCCAAACCCCGCCCTCCTCAGGCTCCACCCCCAAAATCGCCAGGTATTTCCCAACTCGGAACTGGCAACCCTACCTGGAATTATACCCGGTCTCCAGACTACAGGGATAGTTCCCCTGGAGAAAATGGCAGGTTCAGAGGGTGGCCTCTATGGCATCCACTTATTCTCCGTTGCCAACCTGCATCTATGGCTGCCAACCTCCAGGGGGTGGCTGGAGATCTCCAGCTGTTACAATTGATTTCCAGGCAACAGAAATCAGTTCAGCCGGAGAAAACGGCCGCGTTGGAGGGTGTACTCTATGGCCTTATAACCTGCCCTCCTCAAGCTCCACCACCAAAATCTCCCGATATTTCCCATCCCAGAGCTGAAAAGACGACCTTAATCTAAATGCATCTCTAACTCTTTCAATTAGCATAGGCATGGGCTCAAATTAGACCCATGGCACAGAGGAAGGTGCTGGGCAGGTTATCTTCCCCCCATGCTTCTTTCTCAAATATCCCCTCTTCCCCTCCAGAGCTCCTGTTTGCCCCATTAAGGGAAATAGACAAGCAATATAAAGGGAAACTCTATGTTGTTGTTGTCCCCACCCCCCGGAGAAAATAGTAACCCTGGGGGACTATTTGAGATTGGGTAGGGCTGAGCAAGAGAAAAAATTAAATCTCTTTCTCTCCCCCCCACCATCCCACAGCCCTGATGCAAATCAGTGCCTGCCATAACTGCTATTTAGGAATTTTAAAAAACCAACGCATGCTGAAGATAATTCATTGTCCCTTCCTGTACTCCACCTAATGTGAAAAAATATTCCTTTCTGCGTTACCAAGCCAGCGCTGAAAAGAAGACACCGTCTCTGGCCAATAAGAATCCCACAGTGCCATCCTAAGCAGAGTTACACCCATCAAAGCCCCATGACATCAGTGGACTTAGAAGGGTGAGACTTGGTTTCGGACTGCATTGCCAGTCCATTACTTGGAAATTCCACAGTGTGAAGAAGCCATGAGAAGTCCCCCAGACTTCAGCACTTTGTAAATTCTTCTTTAAAGGTTGTAGTCCTTAGGGCTGCAATGATAGGATTAATGGTGTGTGGGTGGTGCTGTTAGCACCCAGACCCCTCTTGTGGAAGGGTAGGCTTATTTAAGTAGCCCCTCTTTAATTATCCCCTCCAAAATCATATGTGCTGTACAGCCTGGCCTGGAAATGGGACCAAGATGGAGCTGGAACAAACAAAATGGACGCTAGTAAGGGACAAGCCTGAGAAACTATCTTGGGAAGGTGACTATCTTGGCTTGGACTTACTAATAGATCTCTCCCCACCCTAAACAGAAGCACTTAATCTCATCAGTGGGCTTCTCGGGGAAACAACACCCGGTCATGCTTCCTCCTCCTTATTCGCCTTAATCAGCAGGCTATTCAGATACCCTGATAGCCTCTCCCATCCTGTGCTGGTAGGATCATTAGAGCAAATCATTACAGTCTGCAACCTAATCGGAAAACCATTAACACTTTCACTTTAGCCCGGACACACCCATCAAGCACCATTAGCTAAACCCAAGCAAAATATCACGAGCTTTCCCAGGTCTTTGTCCATTCCTGGAAACACTTTCAGCCTTTCCCCAACACACAGTATCACTTCTAGAGAATCCCATCAGGATATTATTTTAGGGGCACTCATGTCAGCATGCCCCCAGGTAGCATTTTGCCATATAACTGGACATGTACTGTCCCATGCAGTATGTGTGTGTCTTGGGCGCCTACTGATGACTCACCCCCAAATCTGTTTGGGTTCCTTTCCATCTCCGTGAAACGCTGGTTCATTTCACAACCTCCTCCATAGACCTCTGCTCTTCTGGACTGGTAATTATAATTTCCCCCAAAAACCTCCCTCTGTTCCTGTTCCTTCCTGCATTTCTGATTAGCTTGTGCATGTGTTTCCCAGAATACATTTATTTCTGTACGCATGTTACTTTATTATTTCCTCCTTCAATAAAAAGAACCTTTCTTGGTTAAGCTAGTAAAGGTAAAGGTTCCCTGGCTCGAAAGCCAGTCGAATCTGACTCTAGATTGCGGTGCTAATCTCCGTTTCAAAGCCGAAGAGCCAGCGCTGTCCGAAGACGTTTCCGTGGTCA
>NW_015168122.1:31736-46645 GCF_001447785.1 Gekko japonicus
GTGGCCGGCATGACTAAACACCAAGGTGCACGGAACGCTGTTACCTTCCCACCGAAGTGGTACCTATTTATCTACTTGCAATTTCTTGCTTTCGAACTGCTAGGTTGGCAGGAGCTGGAACTAGAGATGGGAGCTCACTCCGTCATGCGGCACCCGGGTCTTGAACTGCTGAACTACCGACCTTCCACAGCCTGCAGTTCAGCGTCTTTACCACTTGAGCCACCGCAGCTCCTATTTGGTTAAGCTACAGCCTAGTTTATTTTTGAGAGCTTCTCTAAAGGAAAAATCCCCATAAACTTTGGTGGAGATCTATGCAGTTACGCTCCTCTCACAAAGCTCTATCTTCTTTGTTAATTCCCCCCAAAATAAAAGGAGACAGCCCCTTTGGGTAACAGTGCCTCATGGGAAGGTGGGCTCCGCAGAAATTCTGACTAGTCAGAGAGATTCAGTGGTTTGCATATCTCATTGTCTCTCTTGATGACTCGCAAAAACAAAACTAATGAATGACATGAAGGCAATATATGCATTTTTCCCAGAATTTGCATAATTTATAGGAGACACGGGAGCCAGATTTTTCTTGGCACCGAACATTTCAATGCAGAGTTTTAATATTTTTCCCCCCCTAAGTGCACTGAGCGTTTTCTCTTCTGCAGCATAACATAAGAGGACTGAAGAGCCTCATTCACTGAACTGACCAAGGGGACATAAAACAAGACTATGGTGAGCAAGACTCGGTGGAAACAACATTCAAAGTGATGTCTGGTTTTCCAGCGTCTTCAGTGTTGGAGAGTGCTTTGACAAGAGGCTGGAAGCCCATCTTGCCATCATTCAGAACAGGGTTTAAGGTGGCACCTGGAGATCTCCCACTACTACAGTTAATCTCCAGATGACCAGCTTCGGTTCCCCTGGAGAATATGGCTGATTTGGAGGGTGGACTCTATGGGACTATACTCTGCTGAGGTCCCTCCTAGGGATGCCAGCCTCCAGGTGGAACATGGGGATCCCCCAGGTAAACAGCTCATCTCCAGACTACAGAGATCAGTTCCCCTGGAGAAAATGGATGCTTTGGAGGGGGGACTCTATGGCGTTGTTGCCCACTGAGGTCCCTGTCCTCCCCAGGCTCCATCCCCAAAACTCCAGGAGCGTCCCAATATGGATCTACCAATCCAACCCCCAAGCCCCATCAGTGACCAGGGGGGACTGGGCAACCCTAGTCACTCCCCTCCCCACACCCCACATTTCCTAGGCTCAGCCCCCAAACTCTCCAGGTATTTCCCAACTCAGAGCTGGCAACCCTTATACAGAATGAGGTCATAGACTGAGGAACAAACTATGCAGTACACTGTACATGCAACGCTTATTTTTAAAATGGCACCCGGGAGTCTAGCTGTCCTCGCTGTAACATCTGGTAGGGTTGCCAGGTGCCTACCTACTGCCTGCGGAGGGCTCCGTCCTGCTGCCCAGGAACTTCTGGTGCACACGCGAAGTGCCCTCGCCTCAATGACATCACCCAGGAGTGATGCCATTGCGCCAGGCACGTCATGCCAGGGATGCTCTAACAGTGGGCCAAAAACTCTATGGACACCATAGAGCTTTTAGCCAAATGCTAGATCGCCCCCGTGCAATGTGCCTGGTGCAATGCTGGGCACATTGGGCGCAGTGGGGCTCTTCGGGGGTGGGGCTCCCCCTGCCGGCCAGCTGGCCAGAGACAGATTGGGGCCCCTGAAATCATGGGAACCCCTGGCCCTCTCAGGGGGATGGCAACCTATTTTCTGGCATAAGTCACCTCTCTCCTGAGATTGCGCATTGGCCTGCCCAGCTGGCACTGAGTTCCTTAAGATAAAGAAAGATGGTGGGAAGGGAAGAGGGGAGACCGGGATCGTGGGAAATTTTTACAAATGGGAAGAACTGAAAGAGAAGGGTCTTCAGGGCTTAGGTAAGCTGAGAGACCAAGTGAGAGAAGCACAAAGACTGACAAGAGATACCGGTGGTGATGCAGTTGAAGCCCTCCGGGCGCAGTTCGGCAAGATTGGTGCGGTTCAATGGGCGCCCGACACTCTATTGGCTCCACCACGGCATTCGTGTAGCTCACCCACTCCACCAGCCATTTCAGTTTACAGTCACAGTGGAAGGCGTTTCCCCGCAAATCCCTGCCGTGTAAGAAAGCAGCTTGTCACAGTACGAGATCAGCCCAAGGTGAATCCTGTTGCAAATCTGGGCCCACGGAGGGGTGGTCCTAGTCAACAGACAGCAGGGGCACATGCACCCAGCTTGGTGCCTGGGGGACCCTGACCACCCAACAGTCTCACCACCTAATAGGGTTGCCAGACCACCCCCACCCCCCGTACAGGCAGGGGTTCCCTGGTTTCAGGTGCTCCCCCCCACCCCCAAATCACCCCCTCTTACTGGCAGGAACCTGGAATTATCATGATGGGAGGGGGGCGTTCCAGGATGTCCCTGATGCGATGACATCACCAAGAAGTGATGTCATCATGTTGGGGATGTTGTGCGGTGACACTCTGTTTTTTGGGCAAGACTCTGTGGTAAAACCGGCTTCAAACCGTAGAGACTTGCCCTCAAACCAGAGTGCTGCCACGTGATGCCCAGCACGATGATGTCACTTCTGGGTGACATCATTAAATTGGGGATGTTGCACAGCAATGTTGCGGTTTAGGGATGGGGTTTCCTCCGACGGCCAGCTGGCTGGCGGCAAGCGGAAGCCCCAAAAACCAAGGAATCCCCACCAGGACCCGGGGACTGGCAATCCTATCTGGCAACCCTACCCCCGCCCCCCTCCAGTGTCAGGGGGGGGAACCTGGCAACCCTACTGCAGGCTGATTTCATCATTACATTTGTATTCCCCTCTGCACCCTGATATCATCGTTACATTTGTATTCTCTGCTCCCTGATTTCATCATTACATTTGTATTCCCCTCTGCTCCCTGATTTCATCATTACATTTGTATTCCCCTCTGCTCCCTGATTTCATCATTACATTTGTATTCCCCTCTGCTCCCTGATTTCATCATTACATTTGTATTCCCCTCTGCTCCCTGATTTCATCATCACATCTGTATTCCCCTCTACTGGCGGATTTCATTATTAGGGGCGTAGGGCCATGAAACTTATTAGTTTGGTTCCTTCTTTGTTCAGCTCTTGCCTTCTTTTGTAATTGGACATGAGCTACCTAATATCACAACAGACCATTGGTCCATCTAGGGCCTTTAGCAGAGGAAGATCTTTCCCACCCTCTTTTAACAGAGATCTCCCTGACCTCCTGGATAGCCCAGGCAAAACCAATCCCGTCTGATCTTGAAAGCTAAACAGGGTCGGCCCTGGCTAGTATTTGGATGGGAGACCAACAAGGAACACCAGGGTCGGATCCAGAGGCAAGCAACGCCAAACAACCGCTGAATGTCTCTTGCCTTAAAAACTCCAGCAGAGGACACCACAAGTCAACTGTGGCTGTGGTCACACACACTAAATAATCCACTTTCAACGCCCTTCCCAACTGGATTTTGCCAGTTCTAAAATCCAGTTGGAAAGTGCACTGAAAGTGGATTGAAAGCAGATTATTCGGGGTGTTTGACAGCAAAACAAAGAAACAGCGATCAAGTAGAGGTGCCTGTTAGTGATACTGGGGCCTTAGGAAGACAAGATTTGTGCTCCGTCATAGCTCTGCCTAAGCTGACACTATTTTGAATTAACTGTGACCCCTTGAGCTGATATATCCACAATCACTAAATGTACATTGATGCTCATGCTGAATGGAGTGAATTTAGTTCTCCCCATATTATCGAATAACCGCTTATTTCCCCCTTCTGCAATAAACTATTTGTTGTTTGACTGTAACTCTGAAGAGCAGCTGAGTGAACGCCGAGTGGCTACATCCCCCTTTACCCACGTCCATGAGCCCCCAGCCCCATTCCCTCCCTTTCTCTCAAACTCACACTGTGGTCAAAGCATTCAGGCCTCGGAAGAGATGCCTCGGTAAGGTCTGCAGGTTATTATTAGCCAAGCTCCTGCAAGAAAGAAGAGGAACAAGCTTATGAGGGAAGCAGTGGACGCAGTGGGATTCACTGGCCTGAGAGCAGTCAGAGGTTTCAGTGGCTTGGGAGGGGGCACCGTAAAGTGGGCTGCCTATCTCCAGGTGGAGACTGGAGATCTCCTAGAATTACTAAGGATCTGTAGAGTACAGAGATCAATCCCCCAGGATAAAATAGCTGCTTTGGAGGGTGGACACTATGCAGTACACCCCGCAGAAATCCTTC
Organism: Gekko japonicus; assembly: GCF_001447785.1. Taxonomy (NCBI): domain Eukaryota; kingdom Metazoa; phylum Chordata; class Lepidosauria; order Squamata; family Gekkonidae; genus Gekko; species Gekko japonicus. Next base: position 36,008 of record NW_015168122.1, read on the forward strand.
CCCTCCACAGGATTTACCCCCCAAAATCTCCAGGAATTTCCCAACCCAGAGTTGGCAACCCTAATTGTGAATGTTAGGATGATGATGATGAGGAGATTGGATTTATACCCCGCCCTTCACTTGGAGTCTCAGAGCGGCTTACAAACTCCTTTCCCTTCCCCTCCCCACAACATACACCCTGTGAGGGGGGGGGGGCTGAGAGAGCTCTGACACAAACTGCTCTTTTTCAAGGACAGCTGTGCCAGAGCTTGTGACTGACCCAAGGTCACATCAGCGGGTGCAAGTGGAGGAGTGGGGAATCAAACCCGGTTCTCCCAGGTTAGAGTCTGCACACTTAACCACTACACCAGGTGTGGATAAGTGTATATGTTTGACTAAAGCCTCGTTTTCACTGAGGGGACGTATCAGTGGCTTCAAACAGCCAGTGGGGTCTCGAGAGAATAGAATGCTCTTTTGTGTACTAGGGATGCCACCTTCCAGGCAGGGCCTGGAGATCTCGTGGAATGACAGCTGATCTTCAGACCGCAGAGGTCAGCTTCCCTGGAGAAAATGACGACTTTGGAGTATGGAGTCTATGGCCATATACCCTGATGGGGTCCTTCCCCTCCAAACCCCACCCTCCCCAGACTCCGCCCCCTCAAATCTCCAGGAAATTCCCCATCTGGAGCCGGCAACCCTCCATGTATCCCCCCCCAATTCCCTCTACGTAGAAAACCAGAGAGAAGGGTTTCAATTTAATCTTCTCTCTGATATGTTATTTTTCTTTGTCAGGGAATCTTATTTCAAAAAGCGGTTTCAGTAGCGGGACCTACTGGATTTGTACCCCACCCTTCACTACCAGAAGGAGTCTTGTAGTGACTTACAATCGCCTTCCCTTCCTCTCCCCACAACAGATACCTTGTGAGGTGGGTGGGGCTGAGAAAGCTCTGAGAGAGCTGTGACTGACCCAAGGCCACTCAGCTGGCTGCATGTGGAGGAGTGGGGACTCAAACCCAGTTCTTCAGATGAGAGTCCGCCACTCTTAACCACTACACCAAACTGGCATGGTGGCATGGAGAACCAGGAGAATAAGGTAGTGTTGGGTTGCCGGATGCAGTGTTTGGAGGAACTGGGATTGCCGGCGGTGTGTGTTAGGCGTAGGGTGTATGCTGGGGATGGGGAAGGTATCCCCAAGCCACTCACAGATGGAGAAGACTCTTTAGGCCTTGGAGCGCATTCTTGGAGATCATGTCCAGTCTATTGTGCTCGATGAACCTGTCAGGAGAGAGAAGATCTCTTAAGCCACAACCAGGTTAATGATGAGCAGAGGAGAGGCCATGAAAGGGGAAACGCTATTGTCAGTTCAAGAAGTTTAATGATGGGACTCCTCTCTTGGCTTGCGGGAGATCATCATAAAAGCCTGAAAAGTTTCACCTATAAGGCCAAGAGGATCTACGGCCCTGGTCACACGGAGCATTAGCCACGCTAGAGGGACGGAAGATAGGCGGATTTTCCGGGCGCGATCTCACCGCCACATCTGGGAAGCGTCGAGCTCCCGTGGCTCACCCGAGGCTTCCCGCGGAAGACGCGCGGTAAAAAACTAGTACCTCGGAGGTACTAGTTTCCGGAAACCGTGGGGCAAGGGCGGGTGTCTGATCGTGTTTCCAGTGGCATCCGGCGCCCGCCCATGCCCCATTGCGAAAAGGTTCCCCCCCCCCGAAGTCTGCAGGGATGCGCACAGGCATCCAACGGGGCATGCGCATACTTCAGGTTAAAAAAACCCAAACAACCCCGTTTGCCGTGCCACGTCGCTTCTTTGGCGCGTCGTGTGATCGGCACCTCCCCCCTAACCACGGGACCTTGACGGGACCGCGAGGGAACGCCTGATCGCGCAGTCATGCGTTATTTCGCTGCGGGGCAAACAGCCACGCCTCCCCCCCGCGATATCCGGCCTGTGTGACCGGGGCCTACGTTTTCCTTACAGTGAGGAACTCAGTTACATTTCACATTTGCCAAGAGAGCCAGGAAAGCATGGCTGGTACAGTGCAGGCAAATGGTTTTAACATTCCCTCTCCTGATTGGAGGACAGGACGGTAAGGAACAGAGAATTCCCAGCACCTGCAAGAACATTTTGATTAAAATAAAACCAAAACAATCTAAACTGTGATTAAATTAAACATTCCCTTTCATCACATTCTTTCACAACCATCGGTATTCCTCTCATTAACCCCCTTTTTAAAGCAGTCTACTCTAGCAGCCATAGCTTATGTCCACTTTCCATGGATTCTAGTGAAGAAACATTTCCTTTTGTCCACCTTGAACCTATTGGTCATCAACCTGATCAGGTGCCTCTGCGTTCTAGTACTCTGGGAGAGAGGGAGAAAAAGTTCTGTCCGTTTTCTCCAGCCCATGCATGATCTTATAAACCAGGGGTCATTTCGTAGAAAAAGAGGTGCAGGAGCTCATTCGCATAACTCATTGGCATAACTTATTTGCATATGCCACACCCCATGACATCACCAGAAGTGTGTCAGAAGGCAACACCCACCACTCAGGCTCCACTGGACTGTTCTGGATTGCTAGCTATTGGGGGGGGGGGACGCGCAGATCTGTTCTCGCAGAGGAGGGAGAGCTTGTGCCTGGATAAACCTTGGCCTTAAAGGTGCCACTGGACTGTTTTGGATTGCTAGCTGGGGGGGGGGTCGGCTTGCCGATCTGTGCAGGCAGGGAGGAGGAAGAGAAAGGTGGAGAGAAACCAGAAACAAAGAAAGTAAATAGGGGAGAGAAGGAGGGGGAAGAAGGTAAGAAGAAAGAGAGAGAGAAAGAAAGAAGAAAGAAAGAAAGAAAGAAAGAAAGAAAGAAAGAAAGAAAGAAAGAAAGAAAGAAAGAAAGAAAGAAAGAAAGAAAGAGGCTTCTTGCTCCTCATGGCCTGAGGCTGCTGGGAGCAGGGGGTGGGGCTTGTTGCATGTGCCCGCCCCCTGGGCGCTTTACTGCCAGAGCTCCGCTCCTGTGCGCTCCTGCAGGAAATGACCCCTGTTATAAACCTTTGTCATCATTACCTCCCTTAGCTGACTTTTCTCCTAAATGAAAAGGCCCGACTCTTAAGTGAATGCATAGGAAAGGTGCTCCAACCCTTTCCTCATCTTGGAGCGCTACCAGGTCTACTCAGAATCCTATTCAGGTCTGTTCAGTGAGGCTTCCTCCCAGGAAAGTGTCCTTAGGATGGCCCTGATGGTTATCCTCTTCTGCATAAGTGGACCTGGCCCAGTCTTCAAAATAACTAAGTAGACCAGGCTCACATGGACCTGCCCTGGCTTCTTTTCCTGGTCACCAGTCAATGGTGCTAAGGAATCCTTTTTGTGCAACCCCCAGAGAATGGTCTGAAGGCTGTTCGCATTAACCCTCGCAAACCTCTACTTGGGAGACTGCTTGGTGGGACCATAGAATCACAGAGCTGGAAGGGGCCAGACAGGCCATCTAGTCCAACCCCCTGGTCAATGCAGGATCAGCCTAGAGCATCCCTGACAATTGTTCGTCCAGCCCCTGCTTAAAGACTGCCAGTGAGGGGGAGCTCACCGCCTCCCCAGGCAGCTGATTCCATGGCTGCACAACTCTTACTGTCAAAAAGGTTTTCCTAAACTCCAGCCGGTACCTTCCCGCCCTTAATTTAAACCCATCATTGCGAGTCCTCTCCTCTGCTGCCAACAGGAACAGCTCCCTGCCCCCCTCTAAAGTGACAGCCTTTCAAATACTTCAATAGAGCCATCATGTCCCCCCTCAACCTCCTCTTCTCTAGACTGAACATTCCCCAGATCCCTCAGCCTTTCCTCGTAAGGCTTGGCCTCCAGGCCCCCGATCGTCCTCGTCGCTCTCTTCTTCACCCACTCCATTCTGTCCACATCCTTTTTGAAGTGAATTAAGGAAAAATATGACTGAAAGCCATGTAGACCTTTCTCTAATGAACAGGATAGAAAGGAAGCAACAAAACAAAATAGATTAATAAAATCCTGGAAGAAATATAGTCCCAGTGCTTAGCTGGCAGATCTGACATGTCGGATTGGAACTAGCTGCACTGACTCACTAGGCAGCAGGCCTATATTTAGAAACAGGAATCAATCATCCACAACGGACTGTGGATTGCTCGGCCCTGTGATGGGGATGTTCTCCCAAACTTTCACAATCCCTGAGCCTCTGGGGACCAGGCAGGTGAAAAAGCAAGACAAATCTATGTTAATTAATGTTCATAACTCACCAGAGGACAGAATCTGGATATTAACAGACCACCAGAAGGTCCATGATCATATTACGATATTTTACTCAAAAGCAAGAATGCAAGACTAACAGCACAATCCTGTCAGGGGTTACACCCTTCTGAGCCTATTGAACAAAATTGATTTAGAAGGGAGTAACTCTGCATAGGATTGCGCTGTATATTTTTTTCAGAGTATGCCATCGAAAGGGGGGGAGGGAACATCTTCCATTCGCATACAATCTGCAGTTATCCCCAGTAATTTTTTTAAAAATCTATTTTGCAGTATGTGTGTATGCCTGGAAGTCATGGCTGACTTCTGGCAACCCCTAGAGAGGCTTCAACATTTCAGAGAGGTGGTTTACTATTGCCTGCCTCTGCGTCCAGGCCCTGGTATTCCTTGGAGATCTCCCTTCCAAGTACTTGCCAGGGTCGACCCTGTATAGCTTCCGAGATCTGATGAGATCGGGCTTGCCTGGGCTATCCAGGCAAGGGCCCCAGTAATAATTTTTTTGTGTATAACATTTTTTCGGGGTGGGTGGCTGGCTGTTCATCTTTCATTAAGGGTAGCCTTCCTTTCGAGTAAATACAGTATGTCAATGTATTTATCAATAGCCTGCCTATTCCCACAGTGGGAGGCCAACGCAGTGTAAAACATCAGTATCCCATCCTCTGCTGATTCTCACAACAACCCTGTGAGGCAGTCTAGGCTGAGAGACAATAAGAGAGAGGGGGGGTCACCAAGGTCATTCAATAAGCTTCCATGGCAGAGTGCGGATTCAAACCTGGCTCCCAGGGATCGGAGGCCAGCACACTGTAACCAGTACGCCAAGCTGGCCCAGAGTTCTGGTGGCTTTACTTATCACACCTATACAAGGGGATTCCACCAGGGCAGTTTCTCCTGACTGTGGTCAGGCTGCAAAAGAAGAAGCTCAGCAAGAGTCTTTCGTCTGTGCAACTCTGAGATGTTTCCAGACAGAGAGACAGCGACAGAGGCCTGTGTAAGCCCTTCCTTCCAAAGCTTCAGGGCAAATGTATTCCAGCTGAAAGGATGCTTAATCGGCGATAGCCAAATGTCTAATCGGCAAAAGGGTTTCCCTCAAAAAAGTTGACTTGCCAGCTTTGACATGGATTCAAATGGCCTCTGAACATCATCGTCTCTTTCCACACTAGTCCATAAAATTCATCTCATGATCTTTCAAGGCTTTCTCCTGCACTCCCGCACACATAGTCCCACAGGCGGCATGCTCGGCCCACGCCCCCTCCCCGCCCGCACTGCCCTGACAACTTTGCACACTTACAGATATTCCAGGTGTACAAGTCCATCGAAGGCATTGTCCCCAATCTGGTCCAAGGAGTTGTAAGTGAGCAATCTGGGGGTGGGGGGTGAGGGGGAAAGAGAAAAGCAGGCAAGTCAGACTCAGAGAAGAGCGGAGGGAAGCAGTCAAGTCTGGGGTGGGATTGGGAGAAACAGCCCCCAAGGGGAACATGATTCCCTCACACACCGACACGTGCTTTACAATTCCCCCATGACTACAGCTATTGCCTACAGATAAAGTACTGCTTTAATACAGGAGATCTAGTTGTGGCAAAATGGAACGGGCCCAAATGGCATTGTTAAAATAAAGTAAACAGGATTCTAATTCTAATGTCTGAAAAATTTAGGCAGGTTTTTTTTTTAAGCTCACTGCTTATTGTCTGTATTATGCTGTTTCCATTTGCTTGTCATTTGCTTTACGCTGTGTTTTTATTGTATTGGCTTCTCGTTCTGTAATCCCCCTTGTGTCTCCACGAGAAAGACGGACTACAACTCAAGCAAATAAATGTAGTCACTACCGGTCTTTCCTTTTAAACTACTAGAAGGTTCTCTGCCCTCAGTTATACTACAGAGTTGTTACATTATGTAACAACTCTGCAGTTGAGGTATTCTTGTCATGCTTGTATCTTTTTCAAAACTCAATAAAATGTGTAAATAAATAAATAAATGTATGAATACTTCAAGGTTTGCTATCCGGACTGTGTTGAGGTGTATCTGTAGGCACCTCTCCCATTGGCCTTGAGATTTTGGGATGCCTGCAGACAGGTCTACGATACCAGGAAGAGACGGAACCAGTCAGTCACCCCTCAATTGCAATGGTATGTCCCGGGAATCTACAGCCTAACCATTAGGCAGAGTGCAGCAGGGTTCAAACCAGACTTTCAGGTCCTGTTTTTCCACTCCAGGGATCAGCCTTGGAGTACGCCATGCAGGAAAAGAGTACCTTTGAGCATAGCCTGCTGAGTATGTGTGCATAAACCATTCCAACCAGTACATGCCAAACAAGGGGGTTCCCAGATCCACAATTCATGAAAGGCATTCGCACCAGGACCTCTCTCTGAATACATGAAGCTAAATGAGACCATTGGTTCATCAAAGTCAGTGTGGTTTACCCAGACTGGTTGTGGCTCTCCAGGGTCTCAGGTGGAGGTCTTTCCCATCAACAACTACCTGGTCCTTTTTAACTGGAGATGCCAGGGACTGGATCTGGGACCTTCTGCATGCCAAGCAGCTATGCTACCACTGAGCCATGGCCTCAGGGGGTCTATCAAGGTCAGTCGTGACTTGAGTGGTCCTTCAGAGTCTCAGGTAGCATCTTCCCCATCACCTGCATGTCTTCAGACAGCACACGAAGCTGCCTTTTACTGAATCAGACCCTTGGTCCATCAAAGTCAGTCTTGTTGACGCCGACTGGCATCGGCTCTCCAGGGTCTCAGACTGAGGTCTTTCCCATCACCTACTTTCTGGAGATCCTGGGGATTGAACTGTGGACTTTCTGCATGCCAAGTGGAAGCTCTACCACTGAGCCACGGCACATGCCCAAGAATCCAATTACTTCCGTCATGCCAGTGAATAGGGATGGGGTTATAAGAGCCAGTTTGGTGTAGTGGTTAAGTGCGCGGACTCTAATCTGGGAGAGCCAGGTTTGATTCCCCACTCCTCCACTTGCACCTGCTGATGTGACCTTGGGTCAGTCACAAGCTCTGGCACAGCTGTCCTTGAAAAAGAGCAGTTTGTGTCAGAGTTCTCTTAGCCCCACCCACCTCACAGGGTGTCTGTTGTGGGGAGGGGAAGGGAAAGGAGTTTGTAAGCCGCTCTGAGACTCTGAGAGTTCTGTCAGCCCCACCCACCTCACAGGGTGTCTGTTGTGGGGAGGGGAAGGGAAAGGAGTTTGTAAGCTGCTCTGAGACTCCAAGTGAAGGGCGGGGTATAAATCCAATCTCTTCTCCTTCTAATGACTTGCTCCTCATCTTGGCTATTCCTCTTGGTGGATTAGTCTTACTGATTCACAGATGACAGAATGGGGCTCAGGCTAATTAGTGCCGGTGAAAATGCGCCAGTTTCATTTGCCTATAGAAGGCTGCTCTTTGGCATACAGGCCCCACCAATTCTCCAAGCAAATGAGGCACCAAGAAGCTCCCGACTGCATGTTCCCAAGGAAGAACCTGTAAAGGTTCATCTGCATCGTTGATAAGGGTACTTGGATGCAGAGGGCAGGACAGGTGGGCTGATTCGGCATTGGATTCCCCCTCCATTGTTTTACCAAACCCACATTGGAACAGAAATTCCCCTCTGCATTGCATGCTGCTTTCACTTCCTTTGACCATCGGGTTTTATGGCACCCCTCACACTGCATGCCGCTTTCGCTTCCCTTGATCGTTGGGTTTTATGGTACCTTCTGTATAGATTTGTGGCCATTCAGGGGTGACTTTGCAGTCAGTATGGCATTGCCCCGGGGTCTTCGAATGTGGTTTCAAGCTGCACTTCTTCCTCCCAGTTGAGGAGATGTGGAGCGAATGCTAGATGCCGCATCGCCCATGGTCTATGCATATCAGAATGGTCGCCAGCCTGCCCACATTCCTTTTGCACACACTCACGCTGGTGAAACGCATACCGACGGCTCACTAAAGGGAATTCTCACACTCAGGCTAGACACACGGATAGACAAATGGGTCAGCCAAAAGCCAGTTCCAACACACCACCTCCACAACCTGTGGCAGACCCCTCCAGACGCACGCCCCGGCGCATGCAACCCTGAGGGCACTTACAGCAGCTGAATCGTCGGCACGTGGTGAAAGCTGCCCTCCAAGATCTCGGTGAATCCTGAGCGAATGAGAGACCTGCAGAGAGAGGGGGGAGCCGGGTGTGAACTAGGGTCAGCTTGACAGGCACATCAGCAGCAGCACCCCCCCCCCCCGAAGGGACAGGAGGACCAGAGCCATTAGCACCTGGCTCACTGCTTCCCAGACTGGAGACACTCGAGGACCATCCAGGATGGCAGCTGCGCTTCCCAAATCAGACCACAGATCCAGCCATCCCATTTCGGAGCCATTTTTAGCCCTGTTTTAACCAGTCTACCTCTTCCTTCCTGTAGCATCTCCAGGTAAACCAACAGCAATCCGCCCACAGGTATCTCCAGCCCTACCCGGAGCACAACATGGCTTTCCAAAGCCTCTTTCTAGGCTCTCTTCTAGGGATCTCATCTGCATGCTCTGGAATGGCCTATCAGCCAGAGAGAGGCAAGAAGCATTGACCCAGGGGTCCCTCCAGGGGTACAGCGCATGTTGCCTCATAGCCCTTTGGACAAGAGGCAGGCAACCCCTCTTTTCCCGCCTGCCATTAAGTCACAGCTGACCTACAGTGACTCCGTGGGGCAGGGCCGGCCTCAGCTTATTTTGCACCCTAGGCGAGGATTCCTTCTGGTGCCCCCCCCATGCGCCCACCAATTTCCCCTTCTCCCCCCCCTCCCCGTGCTACTGCTCCTCCTTCTGAGAAGTTAGCTGGCCAAAGAGGCGGTGGTGGTCAAGTTGCTCCCCTGGCCCTGCTGCTGTTGCTCCTGCTGCAGCTGCCAGTCCCTGGCCGCGAGGAGGAGGAGAAACGCTCGCACTCCACTGGGAAGCTGAGGGGACAGGCAGGGAGAAGTTAGCCAGCCAAAGAGGCAGCGGGCAGTAGTGGCAGGGGTCACCCAGCCATGGAAATGCAATGGCGGGGGGGCTTTTGGTTGGCACCCCTAAGGGCCGGTACGCTCTAGGCGAACGCCTAGTTCGCCTAGTGAGCGAGCCGGCCCTGCTGTGGGGTTTTCAAGGCAAGAGACGTTCAGAGGAACTTTGCCATTGCCTACCTCTGTGTCATGACCCTGGTGTTCCTTGGTGGCCTCCCTTCCCAATACTGACCAGGGCCGACCCTGCTTAGCTGCTGAGATCTGATGAGATTGGGCTGGCCTATCCTGTCCAGGTCAGGGTGGCAGCCCCTCTCGGTTCCGTCATACCTGCCTCTCAGCCATTGCCTACAGGGCTGTTGGCAGGGCTGGCCCCAGCTTATTTTGCCCCCTAGGCGAGGATCCCTTCTGCTGCCCCCCCCCCCGTGCGCCCACCATTTCTCAAAAATAAATGCATTTTAGGAAGAATGAAAAACACAAATAATCAAGAAACTCCCAGAGTACGGGGCCGGGTGCAGTTTGGCGCCCCTAAGGGCCAGCCCACTCTAGGCGATCGCCTAGTTCGCCTAGTGAGTGAGCCGGCCCTGGCTGTTGGACAGAGGTGAGGATTACATGGAGAGGGAGGCAGGGAAGGGATTTCTGGGTTCCATTCCAGGGGTGGTGGCGGCTCAGCCTCTGTGTCTACTACTACTTGTGTGTGTGTGGGGGGGAACCACTGAGGACTATCCAGGGATGCCGATCTCTAGGGCCTTACAGAAACCTCTCAGAACTGAGAGTCTCCATCGCTGCAAGACAGAAGGGAGGACGGGATCAGAGCTTCCACTCCCGACACCCCCAATCCAAGGCAACCTCAAGCCCAGCTCCAACCAGAACCACTCTCAACTTACCCCCAGTGCAACCACCCTACCTCTTAACTACTCCCCACCAGCTAGGGTCGCCAGGTCCCTCCTGGCCACTGACGGTGTGTGGGGGGGAAGGATGGGGGGGGCTCCCAGATCCAGGTTAGGAATCACCTGGAGGTTTGGGGATGGAGCCTGGGGAGGCACGGTGGGGTGCAAAGCATCCATTGTCTTCCAGGGGAACTGACCTCTGAGGTCGGGAGAGGAGCTGTCATTCCGGGGGATCCCCAGGTGGTCCCACCCGGAGGCTGGCATCCCTGCGCGCCAACCCCCGACCGTTCACCCCTTATCGCCCACCGCAACCAACCACGCAGGAAGGGGAAAAGAAGGAGGCGGGGGGGGGGGCTCTTACAGGGAGACCAGCTTCGGGGGCAGCTCCTTGGGGATCTCCTCGGCCCCTTCGCAGAGCGCCGCGTCTTTGGTGCACGAGCAGCGGATCGCGCATTTCCTCCGCGAGGGCTTTCGGCCGGCCCCCGGCCCGGCCAGCAGCAGGAGCAGCAGGAGCAGCGGCGCGCCGGCCCCGCCGAGCCCCAGG
>NW_015168122.1:46763-101790 GCF_001447785.1 Gekko japonicus
CCGGCAGGAGCAGCGGCGCCCCGCCCCCGCCGAGCCCCAGGCGCCAGCCCATCCTTCGGCCGCCGGCGGGGCGGGAAGCCCCTCGCTCGCTCGCTCGCCCTCCGGCGTCGCCAACCTGGTGCCCGGCGCCCCGGCGGCGTGGCCCTCTTCGGCGGGCTCTAACCCAGCGTGGCCCTCATCGCGCCCGTCCCTTCCCGGACCGCTGGCGCTCCGCGGCTGCCCCCCGCGAGGGGGTCTCCTCGCCGGGCTGCACAGAGTGGATCCCCGCGTCGGACGGAAACCAATAAGGACCCGGCGGTCCCGGGAGACGAAAGCGCATCAATCTAGGCGTGCAAATGGCAGCTGCCAATCCGGATCCGGCGGCTCTCAAGGCGAAGCGGAACCCCCCCGCTTGGCGAAGGACGGAGACGCATCCGGCCACTCTCTCCCGCGCTCTGAGCGGCTCCTCGCCTGTCTCCGCAGACACAGCACCGCCGCGGACTGGCACGCACTCACACAACCACCACACGCATCGCGGCCGACCAATGGAGGCGCAGGACTCCGCTGGGCAGCGCCGGCTCGTTCACAACGGACGGGCGAAGAGGGAAAAGGGGAGGGGGGAGATGGAAAAGCCCCCCCCCATGGGAGTGGAAGCGGGCGGTGGGGGGGGGGGAAGGGGAGGAAGGCAAGCGCTGGAGGACGCTTCACACGTGACTGCGGGGCACCGTGCCTGCGGGGCCCCGCGGGCGCCCGCCTTTGCGTGTAGCCCGCGTCCTGGTTCGCCACCCGCGAGGCTCCCCCGACCGGGCGCCCTCCCCGTCCGAACGGCCGCCGGCGCAATCAGATATACACGTGACGAGCGGCAGAAATGTACGTCACGTGTGAAGCCGCGGTCGGCGGGTGGCAGCGGAAGCCTCTTTGCGGTTCGTTTTGCATCTACTCTCTGGCGAGCTGTTGACAGGGCCATGACCCCATTGTCGTTTTGTCTTGAGAATCAGTGCTGGGCTGGCATCCAGCCGAATCCCTGTGAGCCTTGCAACACGGATTCCCCCCACGCACACACACACACACAAACAAGGACTCCATCCATATAACATCACACACACACACACACACACACACACACACACACACACTCCCTCCATCCAGCACTCCATCCATGTAACTGTCCTGAAGAGGGGAGGGACCACCTTTCAGTTGTATTTCTGAAATGTCTTTGATAGATCATATCCTGACCATCTGTTGTCAGCCAGGCCCTCTTGCCTTCCCATAAATTTATTTGTTTAACTGCTTCTTTTGAACCCAAACTTTGTCTCCAATGGGGACCCAAAGTGGTTTACAGAGTTCTCTCCTCCATTTCCCCCTCACAACAACCCTGTGAGGGAGGTTATGGACATAAGAACATAAGGGAAGCCAATGTTGGATCAGGCCAATGGCCCATCCAGTCCAACACTCCATGTCACACAATGGCCAAAAATGCCAGGTGCCATCAGGAGGTCCAGCAGTGGGGCCAGGACACTAGAAGCCCTCCCACCGTTGCCCCCCCCCAACACCAAGAATACAGAGCATCACTTGCCCCAGACCGAGAGTTCCTATCTATACCTTGTGGCTAAGAGCCACCGATGGACCTCTGCTCTATATGCTTATCCAATTCCCTCTTGAAGCCGGCCATGCTTGTAGCTGCCACCACCTCCTGTGGCAGTGAACTCCACGTGTTAATCACTCTTTGGTTAGGCTGAACGTGCGTGACTGGCCCAAGTTCACCCAGCCAGCTTCCACGGCCAAGTGGGGATTCGAACCTGTGTTTCCCAGATCTTAGTCTGACACTGTAACCGCAACACCATACTGGCTAGTTCCGTGAATGCATTGAAGAGGCCTCATGTCCCATAGAGGTCAGTATGGTTTTCTTAGACTGGCAGCCTCTGAGCAGGTCTCAGGCAGAAGTCTTTCTCATCACCTCCTCCCCAATTCCTTTAACTGGAAGCAGTGTTCCCTCTAAGCTGAGTTAGTGTGAGCTAGCTCACAGTTTTTTAGCCTCCGGCTCACAGATTTTTCTCTTAGCTCAGGAAGGACAGCTCCTGAGCAAACTAATTTACACAGTCGTCTAATCGCTCACTCACAACTTTGCCAGTAGCTCACAAAGTAGAATTTTTGCTCACAAGACTCCATAGCTTAGAGGGAACATTGACTGGAAGTGCCAGGGATCCAAACCGAGACCTTCTGCATGCCAAGATGATGCTCTACGACTGAGTCGTCCCTCCCCCCAGTAAACAGCTCGGCACCTCCAGTGTGAATCTGAACCCAAATCCCCCCTGCTGAAGTTCGACTGTGTAACTACATTGCTTCCAAAAGATACCCAGAATGGGATTTTCTTTTAGGATCTCAGAAATCGTGATTGACTGCGGGATGAGCCCAGAGAACTTGGCCTGGACCCAGTGCGACCCCCACTTCACTGGGATCCCCTGTTCCAGGGGTCCCCAACCTTTTTGAGCCTGCGGGCACCTTTGGAAGTCCGACACAGCACGATGGGCTCAGCCACAAAATGGCTGCCGTGGGAGGTTATAGCCAGCCACAAGTGGCTGCCACGACTTCTCTTGAGTTACACGAGGAAGAGATTTGCGCTGTAGTGGCAGCTGATGCCATAGCAACCTTTAAAAAAAAAAATCGGCACAGCCAAACTAATCTCCAGGGGCCAAACAGAAACTCTGCTAGGCAAAAGCCTTACTCCCTCCCCACACTCTCTAAAAGAACCAGGTGGGCATCTGGAAAGGTGTTAATGGGCACCATGCCACAAACAGGCACCCCACTGGGTACCCCAGTCCGATTCCTTGTCACTTTCCTTTCTCTTAGTAGATCGATATAGAGAATGCATTAAGGCTCTTGACTGCCAGTGATCAGCGTGGGAGGCAGTTCTCTAACTCTGGAGGATGAAATCAGGCCCCTTCATCTTTTGCGATGGTCCCTTTAGCTAATGCTTTACAAAGAGGAGGGGGAAAGGACGTTTTGGCTTCTGTGGCTCACTGGAGGTCCAAGGGCCATAGGGGAGCTGTCCTCACCTTCACCCATGTTTGGGGACCAAGGGCGGACCGGTCCTTTAACCGACTGGAAAAGATCCTGAGGGGTTTCTACACTGGAGGGTTGAATTGGTCCAGGATCTAGTTGAGCCAACAACCCCCCCCAAGCTCTGGAAGAGCCCATGTCTGGTGGGTGAGCCTGTTGTGGTGGTCGCCACGTCCCAGGTCTGAGCCAGGCGGCCCCTGCACGTCCTCTGCCAATGTTTCAGCTTGGCTCAGCAGCTTCGAGGTAAGGTTGCCAGGTCTGGTTGGGAAATTCTCCTCCTCCTCCTCCTCCTGGATATGAATTTGGACAACCTGATCTCCCTGTTGTCAATTTTTGTTCTGCTCCCCTTTGGTTGTGTGTCTTTTTTTAGCCTGTAAGTCTGTGAACAGAAATATCTTGATTGGCATGAGCATCTCTGGAAGGCAATTGTCTGAAAAAGCCAGGTAGAAAGCTGAAAAACTATCTCTAATTAGACAGATCACGGAGGAGAGGTCTATCAATGGCTAGTAGACATGGTGACTAAAGGGAATCTCCATATACAGAGGCAGTAACAGCATTAGGAGGAGGTTACATCAGGGGAGGGTCTTGACCTCTGAGCCCTGTTTGTTGGCCTTCCAGGACAGTTAGTCGGCCTCTGTCTGATACAAACAGTATGCATGATTAGATGGACTGCTGGTTTGATCCAGCAGGACTCTACAAATGAGAACCCCCCACTGAGGAAGATATTTTGCCACGATCTATTAATAATCTCCTGTGGTGGCTCAAGTGGTTAAGATGCTGAACTGCAGGCTGTGGAAGGTCGGTAGTTCAGCAGTTCGAGACCCGGGTGCCGCATGACGGAGTGAGCTCCCGTCTCTAGTTCCAGCTCCTGCCAACCTAGCAGTTCGAAAGCAAGAAATTGCAAGTAGATAAAAAGGTACCACTTCGGTGGGAAGGTAACAGCGTTCCGTGCGCCTTGGTGTTCAGTCATGCAGGCCACATGACCACGGAAACGTCTTCGGACAGCGCTGGCTCTTCGGCTTTGAAACGGAGATGAGCACCGCAACCCTAGAGTCGGATTCGACTGGCTTTCGAGCAAGGGAACCTTTACCTTTACCTTTTATCATTCAAACAGTGGTGGGAGGACCAAGTTTCTTTGGTAGGAAGGGGGAAATCCGCTGGAAACCTGTGGCCTAGGACATGTCCCCAAACATCTGAAACTGGGAGCTGTGGGCTAATTTCATAAAATGCTGTGAGCCTTCATATGTGCTCATGGCATATCATACATCAACACTGAGATACAAATAATTTGTTGTTTAGTCGCACAGCCCAACTCTTCGCAACCCCATGGACCACATCACGCCAGTAATTGCACTCACAGGCACTGATAACAAGGAATGCACATAAATCCAACCAGTCGATTCTCCTTGCTTAAATGCAATAAAAGTGTTCGAGGACCTCCAATAGTCATAAATAAAGCAGAGGATGACCAGTGAAAAATCTCCTATAGCTGAATGGGAATAACACCTTTCCCAGGTACATGGACATTTCAATTTCTCTTCTGATTAAGCGGCTGAATAATGGAACCCGATTTCAAAGAAAATTAAATGGACTACCAGTTTCTTTTAGCTAGATTGAATCCCAGCAGTTTTTCTGTTGTTTTCACAGTTTGTAAGGCAGTAATGGAGATCAAACAACAATAAAGATTTGGATCCCTGGTTGTTGGAACAAAGGAACAGAGAGCCAAAAGCATCTCTTCCATTATGGGGTCTTTGTCTGGAAAGAGATGGCTAAAGGGAGTTGTAGCAAAAATAAGAGGCAGATGGGGAAAAAACAGAATAATTTGAGATGTTTCTGGCTCAGTTTAGGGGGTCATGGACCAATTTAGGCCTACAAATGCTCCTCTCCTCACCCCCCTTCTACTGCCATTTCCTCCTCTGCTGTCTCTGAGTTGCAAGGCCGAGTACCCTACCATCTCTGGTCCAAGGTTTCCTTTAGTTATTGTTCCAAAGGCACCCAAGACACATGAAACTGCCTTGAGAGACAGTGTGGTGTAGTGGTTAAAAATGGAAGACTCTAATCAGGAGAACCAGGTTTGATTCCCCACTCCTCCTCCACATGATGCCAACTGGGTGACCTTGGGCCAGTCACAGCTCTTTCAGAGCTCTCTCAGCCCCACCTACCTCACAGGGTGCCTGTCGTGGGGAAAGGAAGGGAAGGAGATTGTAACCTGTTTTGAGACTCCTTTGGGTAATGAAAGGTGGAATTATAAAACCATCTCCTCCTCCTCCTCCTCTTCTTCTGTCAGAGCATGAATACACATGAATGAGATCCATGGTCCATCAAGTTAAGTCCTGTTTGCTCAGACTAGCAGCAGATCTCCAGAGCCTCAGGTGATCTTTCACATCACCTACTACCTGATTTTTTTAACTGGGGATGCCAGGGATTGAGCTCGGGGCCTTCTGCACGCCGAGCAGATGTTCTACCACTGAGCCATGGCCCCACGAGTCTTACCAAAGTTAGCCTTGATTCGAAGTGGTCCTACAGAGTCTCAAGTCCTCAGAGTCTTCCCCATCACCTACGCCCTGATCCTTTTAAGTGGAGATGCTGGACCATCAGGTGAGTCATGGAGGGCCACCTGCTCTGTTGTGAGCCCCAAAGAACCATTGTGGGGGAGGGGGTTGTAGCTGCCTTTTGGAATGTGCATAGAGAGCAAGCCATGCCCTCCCTCTTCTCTTTGTGCACGCACTGAGAGAAGTGAAAGAAAGCAAGTTCAGCGGTTGGAGTGATGGTTGTCTGATTCTTGGCTTGTTCTTCACTCCAGTACTTCTGGAGCAGAGACAGTCTCTCTACCACTCTTGGTCTGCAGCCAGTGGAAGAGTCATTTAAGGCGGAGGACGTTTCCTTAGGTTGGAGGAAGGCTTCCAACTTGGCTGGGCAGGGTGGCGGGATGCACGCCATGGGTTCTGGTTTTCCTTGGTGGTCTTCCATCCAGGTACGGACCATGGTAGACTCTGCTTAGCTTTCAAGCGCTGTTGATATCGGGCTAATATGGGCTAGTAGGACTGCTCAAACAGTCCTTGGGAACAGCTATCAACTGCTGTATGTGCAGACCATCAATATTTATCAAGGCTCCAGAATGGGGCACATTCTGGAGCCTTGATAAATATTGATGGTCTACACATACAGCAGTTAAGGCTTATATCCCCTTCCCTGGGAGTCATGGTTTCAATCTGGCATACCTGGGAGTTCAGTTCCAAGCAGGGAATTCCCAGAATGTACTGAGCGATGGGACCCAGGGATGGAGCTGAGATATATCTGATGTATGGTTAGACCCTGAGACAGCAGGTAACATATTCTCCAAACCCTATCTTTTCTAGGATCCTTAATAAAAACAGCAATACAGGCTCTGACCTGGATAGCCCACGCAAGTCTGATCTCATCAGATCTTGGAAGCTAAGTAGGGTTGACTCTGGCAAGTACTTGGATGGGAGACCTCCTTGGTATACCAGAGCCGGGAGGCGGGGATAGGCTTTATTTAGCCACCTCTCTGAATATCCTCCAGGACTCCAGTAGGGGTCAGTCACCAGTGGTTGACATGACTTCCAGGTGCATGCACACATTCACACACACACACACACACACACATTAAAAATACAAAAAGAAAACCCACAAAAGAGAGCAGTACAGGATGTGATGAGTTCAAATCTCTCCCTTGCTCACATGGCCCCCTTTCACACATGCTGAATGATGCACTTTTAATGCATTTTAGCAGTTGTTTGCAAGTGGCTTTTTCCATTCCACACAGTAAACTCCAGTTGCAAAGTGCACTGAAAGTGGATTGAATGTGCATTATTTAGTGTGTGTGAAAGCAGCTCTGGTCTACTGAGCTTCTGTTGTTTCTCTGAAGGCTTTCCTTGATGACCCTGCTGAGACTTGTGGGTTGAGAGACGCATATATCTCAAAGGGGCTCTCAACCAAGATATAGTTTTGGACCTATCTTTACACCTCAATATACCACTATCCCTTCAATTCTTCTTTATGAAGGTATCAACTCTTCAATCTTTATGGACTATGACAATTTTTTTTTAAAAAAAATCAGCAATAAATTTCCCCTTTTGTTTCACTGACTGTGCTTTCCTAGAATGATATGCTTATTCTGGAACACCCCTTGGTCCGTATTCTGGGTTGCCAACCTCCAGGTGGTGTGTGTGTGTGTGTGTAAACAGGCTTTGGTGTGAATATAGAGAAAAAAATATATAACTCACCGAAGAAAAACCACCATTCTGTGATTTATCTACACAGTTATACCTTTTATATTCCAGATATCTATCATAAGTAATGTC
The DNA here is from genome assembly GCF_001447785.1 of Gekko japonicus. Taxonomy (NCBI): domain Eukaryota; kingdom Metazoa; phylum Chordata; class Lepidosauria; order Squamata; family Gekkonidae; genus Gekko; species Gekko japonicus. Next base: position 54,128 of record NW_015168122.1, read on the forward strand.
CACTGTATAAAATACCTTTCATAAGTATGAGTAAATATATATATAGGTCCGTGGTCAAAGATCATAGAGAATGGTACTAATACAATACAATACAAAATCTTGATGTAAGTATTATGAACACAGTTCTGGCTACGTTCCTGGATTCTTTTAGTGGCTTTATCACTTTAAGACATCTTAACGGAGCTGTGAAGAAAAAGAAATGGACTAAAAAGCCTTGATTTTTTCCAAGCTCTTAGCCAACACGTATGACTTTATATAAGTTCCCCTGGAGGAAATGACCACTTCGGAAGGTGTACTCTAAGGCATTATGGCCCCTCCCCTCCCGGAGCCTTCCCCCTCCCCAGAATCCACCCCTCCAAATCTCCAGGAACTTCCCAACCCAGAGCTGGCAACCCCATCTATGTTATATCTCAGGCCTCATTTTCAGTCCTCTGCAAACTCGGCCACACCTCCCCCCCACCCCACCCCCAGCCATTAAGAAAATACGTTGAAAACCTGACTAGGCAATTCCTTGGAATCCCCTGCTGTTTACTTCTCTCCACGGTGAACAGTGATTGCCTCTGCTAAGCTTCTCTTTCCTGTCATTCATCTACTCACTAATCCAGGAAATGTTTTCACTATTTTAAAAGCATGTTGGTGTATTTGTGCATCAAATATATTCAAGGACCCAGAAAGGGTCAGTCGGTCGGTCTCAAGTCTGGAAATGCTGAAGATGATTATCATTCGCTACTGCTATTTGGAAATGGTTAGCATCAGGATTCTTTTTGTAGAAAAAGCCCAGCAGGAACTCATTAGCATATTGGGCCAAACCCCTGACAGCACAGCTGATTAGCACATTAGGCCGCACCCAGAAGTGTTACCAGAAGTGTGGTTATCCAGCCACACCCACCTTTTGCTTCTTATTCTGTTTACCTTGTTTGTTGTCAAAACCCAGGGCTTTTTTGTAGCAGGAACTCCTTTGCATGTTAGGCCACACACCCCTAATGTAGCCAATCCTAATGAGTTTCTGCTGTTGGGTGTGGCCTATTATGCCAATGAGTTCCTGCTGGGCGTGGCCAACTTGGGAGCCAGCCAGAACTCCGTTCCTGTGCGTTCCTGCCCAAAAATAGCCCTGGCTTAGCATCATTTCGGGAAGGCAGGGGCAACTCCAGCCCTGATATTTCACTCCATCGAGGCAAATTCCCTTAAATTTTGCAGATCCAGACCAGATTAGTAGTAGCTATTTTGGGGGAGCAGTTCTGTACAAGAGGTCTATTCTGCTGCGCACAGTTTTTTAAAAATTTATTTACCTACTTTATTTCTATCCTACCTTTCACCCGGATGGGGACCCAAAATGGCTCACACCATTCTCTTCTCCTCCTCACAACAACCCTGTGAGGTAGGTTAGGCTGAGCCAGCAAGCTTCCATGGCACAGCTGGGGATTTGAACCTGGGTCTCCCAGATTCTAGTCTGACACTGTAACCACGACACCATGATGGCTATCCCTGTTATTCTTGCCTCTCTCCATGGCCTCTCTTTGTGCCTGCTCCCAAACCTGAAAAAACGTGCTCCTAGAACAGCAGTCCGTGCACCTCGGCATTTAGTCATGCTGGCCACATGACCATGGAGAAGTCTTTGGACAGCACTGGCTCTTCGGCTTGGAAACAGAGATGAGCACCGCCCCCTAGAGTTGGATTTGACTAGCTTTCGATCAAGGGAAACCGTTACCTTTACCTTTTTAGAACACATAATAATCACTGGAGCAGATCTTACAAGGAAAAAGATGAAACTCTGTTTCCTGGGCTCTCCCAGGTGGACATTGTCAGCACTGTGCGTGGGAGTATGCAGAGATGCGGACTCGTATACGGCCTTGACAGAAGAACACAGGAGAACATGTGACTCTGAACTAGTTTAGGAGCCTGTGTACTTTTGTAGCAAATGTCTGATAAAGTTTCTCTTCCCCTCCTTCTCCAATGTTAACACCCCATCTGGTCATCTTTTCCCACCTCACTGCAGTTGTGTTGATCTAGAGCTCCGAGTTCCTGACAAACAAGCAAGCAAAAATGCAAATCCTGAGCCAAGAAGAGTCCAAGCCTGCACACTGTGCATATTAAGCCATGCATAACAGTAAACTCCCTGACCTGGCTATCCCCGGCTGGCCCAATCTCATCATATCTCAGAAGCTAGGCGGGGTTGGCAGCGCAGTATTTGGAAGAGAGACCAACAAGGAATACCAGGGTCATGACCAGTGTTCCCTCTAAGCTGAGATAGTGTGAGCTAGCTCACAGCTTTTTAGCCTCCAGCTCACACATTTTTGTCTCAACTCAGGAAGGGATGGCTCCAGAGCAAACGAACTTACACAGCAGCCAAATCGCTCGCTCACCACTTTAATGCGAGGAGCTCACAAAGTAGGATTTATGCTCACAAGACTCCACAGCTTAGAGGGAACATTGGTCATGACACAGAGGCAGGCAATGGCAAACCAGATCTCTTACCCTGAAAACCCCATAAGGTCGCCATAAGTCAGCTATTACTTGGCAGCAACAGCCCCCCCAAAAAACCCCCAAACAAACAGTGAAATCCCATCCCCTGACTGCTGAACCCTACCCTATGGCTCCCTAAATTTCACCAGCTACGCTCACAGATGCTGACACAGTTTTGCTGTCAAGAGGATAGGAACTTCCTTCGACTTTGAAAACGGAATGTGAGCTGCTCGGGATGTTGAATTCATTATCTGCTACAAATACATGATAACACCATACTCATAGGCCTTGTTTAGGTAGAAGAACACAATCTGTGCTTCCTCTCTCCCTTTGGCTCACGCAGATGCGCTGCCTCTTTCTTACACAAACTTGTCAGCCAGCCAAGCAGTTCTTTTGCCGGTGCAGGGAGGCCCTCTGCTGGATAAAAAATCACCCGCATGTCAGTGCTGGAAATCTCACATTAAGTTTTGCAGGGCTACATGGAGGGTTATTGAGAAGGAGTTAAAGGGCTAAGACCACATCGGGCAGCCCATTTCAAGGGGGTGCCCACCCTCTTAGAAACCTGCGTGGAAATCTTGGCTCTGTGGTCATTTGCAGCATGGCCAAATCCATTGTTAGATGGTGTATCCTAGAACTGGTGTATCCTGGAATTGGTGTATCCTAGAGTTCAGGGGACTTGCAGTTTATTGGTGGGAGGAATGGTCTTGCCTCTTCTTGCATAGGATGACAAAACAATTAACCCCAAAAGGTACAATAGTTTGGATCTCCTGGTGGAGAGCGAGTCTGTCAGTTAGAGGGCTCAACTAGGCTCCGCAAGAGGTCAGTGTCAAACCACACGATTGGCTTTGGACCAGTCACTCTGTGTCACCCTAACCTACCTTTGCAGGGCTGTTACCAGAATAAAATTATGGAAAAACAATTCCAAGATCTGATGAGATCGGGCTTGCCTGGGCTATCCGGGTCAGGGTGGCTAAAAAATCAAATGTAATGCTCTTTCAGGTCCAGAGCACCTTCATTTCTTGCCTTAGTCGTTGCTTTATGTGTATTCTGTCGGGGTAACTGGTACAGTTAGCCCAGAACCCACTGACTGGTTTAGCAGAGTGCTTTAAGCTACACCCACAGGCGCGTCTTTGCACCAAGTAAGTATCCTAGCTTAGTTACAAAGTTACACAGAGTCACTTTTCAGTTTGAAGACTAATAATAGTCTCTTTATTTTGGAACTACTTTCTAGATAGGAAAGCTTGGAGATAGGGTAGTATCCTAGTCTAACTTACTAAGGATGGATGCAAATGGTGAGAGGGCCATCTGCATCGTGGTGCCAAGATGGGGATAGCGTGTCCTCCCTCCTGGTGCGTGCAAGGAGAAGTGTGTTGTGGGAGAGGATGAAACGGAAGGAAGGAAGGAGAGGCAATTTCCCCTAAGAGTAGCATTCTACATTTCAAAGGGACAGGGGCAGAAGAGTAAACACAGGAAGAAAGCATGCTCGAGCCACAAAATGTTCCCGTAGAGCTCTATTATCAAGGCAAGCTCGCTCTGGTTTGCTGCATAGTTGATTTTAATGTTAATTTTATTGTTAAAATGTCTATTAATTGTTGTGTTAGTTACAATTTTTATGTGACCTTGTAACCCACCGTGAGCCCGTTTGCAGGGAAGGCAGGATCGGAATCTAGCTGTCTGACTGTCTTGCCACACAATCTGGAGGTTGAGGCAGGTGACAGCGTCCAGTCCTTCACTTCCAATACATTCATCACAACTTGGTCTGGGTCATACTGCTGATGTACTCAGCTGAGTTAAACCCACATCAGGTCTGCAGAGAGAGAGAGAGAGAGAGAGAGAGAGAGAGAGAGAGAGAGAGAGAGAGATCCTGAACCTTCAAAATGCACCCACTAAGTCACAGCAGTGTCTGGTTTTTTTACCTCTTTCCCCTCCCTTCTGTTCTGGCATCTAAAATGGTGTTGTGTCTGCTGACCGCCACCAGAGGCCAGCGCACACTCCTGAGCTTGAACCCGGCATAACAATAGGGACTAGGATCCTAGTCCTTCCACTGGGGAACCAATGGGACCATGGTGGGAGATTCAAACCCTCCAATGGGACCCAGGGGTGTGTCCCCAGGGTGTGTATATAGTTGGCCCGCCGGCCGTTGTTCTTGTTCTTGTTGTGTACTAATAAAGCTTGCTATGCACTACGCCAGTCTCTATCATTCATCCATGCGGCAACCCACTACACAATAAATGGCATGTTCTTGGCACACAACGACTCACCTGCCCCCCTTTCAGCTTGGCTTGCCAACCTCCAGGTGATGACTAGAGCTCTCCCAGAATTACAACTGGTCTGCAGGCGGCAGAGATCAGAGCACTGGATACTGTGAAGGGTCCTTTTCCTCTGAGGAAAGGAGGACATCTTGGTGGGTGATTCCCACCCTCCTTTCAGGGAGGAAGGAACAAAGTCTTTCTACTTCCTGCCTCCTTGGTGGGAGTCACTCATCTCTTCAGTTCTGGCAGCTCCGAAAGCAGTCAGCAGACCTCCTAAACAAACCAGTGATGGCGAACCTTTCAGAGACTGCGTGCCCAAACTGTGACCCAAAACCTACTTATTTATCGCAAAGTGCCAACACGGCAATTTAACCTGAATACTGAGGTTTTAGTTTAGAAAAAACAACTCATACATTAACATAAGATGATCCAAACAAAGTAAGGAAAGCAATCCCAAATGCTTTCATTTACTTAAAATTATTTGGCAGAGAATTCGACACTTTAATGACGGCCTGGGGCGATGGCACACGTGCCCACTGAAAGGGCTCTGAGTGCCGTCTCTGGCACACGTGCCATAGGTTTGCCACCACTGTCCTAAACTATGAAGGGATTAACAGGCCTGAAGTATAACAAGAAAGGTTAAGTAACGGTAAGTAAAAGGAACAATGAGTGAGAAAGTGGCCCTGCTGAATAAAAGAGTGAAGAATGACGATGACTTTGGGAGGGACAAGCTGTCCTCCTTTCCTCAGAGGAGAAGGACCTTTTGCAGTAAATATCCAATGGTCCATTCTCCCTCGGAGGCGGAGGACATCTTGGTGGGACCTCCCAAAGCAGTATCCTCATTTTGTGGGTGGGTCCTGTAACACTCAACTTCCAAACGCTGCATCAGCTGAATCGTAGATGTTCATCTTGTAAGTCTTACGAAGGTGGATACCTTGCAGACCTCTTCAACTTGTGGCCCATCTGGCAAAGGCTGTATTTGTTGCTGCACTACAAAATGAGTGGGAAGTAATCCCAGCCAGTATGTCTATTTTTTGGACTTTGTAAGCCTCAGTAATGCAGGCCTTGAGGGTACTGGTGATGGCTGATTTCAACATAAAGGTAAAGGTTCCCTTGCTCGAAAGCCAGTCGAATCCGACTCTAGGGTTGCGGTGCTCATCTCCGTTTCAAAGCCGTAGAGCCAGTGCTGTCCAGAGACGTTTCCGTGGTCATGTGGCCGGCATGACTAAACACCAAGGCGCACGGAACGCTGTTACCTTCCCACCAAAGTGGTACCTATTTACCTACTTGCAATTTCTTGCTTTCGAATTGCTAGGTTGGCAGGAGCTGGAACTAGAGACGGGAGCTCACTCCATCATGCGGCACCCTTTTTCAACATACTCTTATTTGGTGGGGAAATTGAAATGAATAAGGAGACAGTTTTCCTAATATTTTCTGCCATATAGATGAAAGCTTTAAGTCTGTGTCTCACTTCTTGAGTTGTCAAAATGCAGAGAAAAAGAACTAAAAACGTTTCTCCCCCCCCCCAGCGAAGAAGGCGAGGAGGTTAATCCTCCATTGGTACAAGCGAAAAAGAAAAGGGGGGGGGGAATGGATTGAGCGGACAGTGATGTTTTCCTTTGACGTATTTGAAACAAAGCGAGAAAAAGTTTTGTCTCTCTGGAGCACATTTTAAGAACTTTTTAAAAGTAAACAAAAAAGAAAAGATGTCGGAGCTGGGCAAAAGCGAGCGGAGAAGAAGGGAGGGACTTCCGTCTGGGCGTTTACTTGTGTGTGAGAGCCGGCTGTTAAATGTTTGGACTGTTATGGCTATGAATCCGACGGGAGTTTTGTAAAACGGAAAAGTTTGAACTGTGACAGCGAGGAGTGCCTGGCAAGCGCTTATATGAGTCAACAGTTGCGAGGAGGACCCAGTAGAGAGTTTTGGGAGCGGATATAAAAGCGAAGAAATTAATACCATTCTCAAAGCTGGGGACCTCCAGGAATGGCAAGCAAGGAAGAGGATTTACAGTGCATGAACTGAGATTGTTAACAGCAACCCGAAGGAGGATCAAACAAGCCGGAAGGAGAAGACAACAGAGGAAGCTCCTCCACGTCAGCGACACTAAAAGTACCCAACACGCAAAGAAGCGGTTCTGAATGTGCCCAGAAGAGGCTTTTTTATTAACAGAAACTCAAAGGAACATTACTAACATACTAACAGAGAACTTCATGTGACCGGATTAAAAAAAAAGAAGTTTGACAACACACAGAAGAAGCCTAAGAAGATTAATTGGACATTACTAACAGTTTAATTTACCAGTTTATATATCACTCAGCTTTCTCTTTCTCCCACTGTCTACCCTTCCCATTTCTTCTTTTAAGCGAAATACCTCCCCTTTTTAGGGGAGTCAATAAAACCTTTAATAATAATAATAAAAAAGTCTGTGTCTCACATCTAATGTATGCCACAGCTTTTCTTTAGGATGAGTGGGATTTGGGCAGAACGATGGGAGGCAAGTCTGCCAGGACCTGTGGAAAGTCAAATTCACCTTTGGTTTAAAGGTTGGGTCTGTCCTTGTAACAACTTTGTCATTATGGAAGATGCACAGCTCCGGATTGACTGACAGAGAACCTAGCTTGGACATCCTTCTAGCTGATGTGATCACTATAAAAACCAGTGTTTTCATCCTTGGCCGTTTAAGAGGAATTTCCTTACTAGGCTCAAAGGGATGTTTAGTAAGGGCAGAGGACTGTACAGTGTGCAGTTTCACTGTTGGAAATCTATGCTGTGGTGGAGGATCGTTGAGAGCCATACCCTTGACAAAGTGATGTTTCTGGAATGTTGCTGGAATTTAGTTAACACCATCATCACAGCTGCAACCTGGCGTCCTAGAATGGAAGCCTTTAGCCTGTTAATATGGTCGTCTTGTAAAAATGAAAGAATGGGTTTAATTTTTGGTTTCACGGGGTCTATCCCTTTCCTTCTGCTCCATCTTGCAAAGCCTTCCATGAGGTGTTGTAGACTTTATTAGTTGATTGTTTCCTTGATGCTACTAAGGTATCTGTCACTTCTGGAGAGTAGCCTAGCTGTAGAAAGTCGTCCCACTCTATCTCCATGCGGTTAAATGTAGCCACTCTTGATGTGGATGCCACACAGGACCTTGTTGAAACCTGTCTGGTGATATTGGATATGTTAGCAGTGGTTGGATCACCATTTCCTGAATGGCAGAGAACCACGGTCTTCGAGGCCAATACGGGGCTACTAAGATGATATCAGCCTTCTGCTCCTTGATTTTCCTTGATTGACTATGCTCCTGCAGAGTGCAGGGGGTCGGACTAGATGACCTGCAAGGTCGCTTCCAACTCTAACATTCTTTGATTCCTTATTAGTTTGGGAAGAACTGATGTGGGAGGATAAGTGAACAAAAGACCGCTTGGCCACTGGGACGTGAGTGCATCGATTGCTTTGGCCTTCAAATGGAAGAAACTGGTGGTGAAGAGGTCCACCAGAGGAAGACTGAAGTGTGATGTTATCATCTGGAACAGATCTTTCTTCAGAGACCATTCCTCCTCCTGAATGGTCTGTTTGCTGAGCCATTCTGCTGGGATATTCACTGATTCCTTTATGTGCTCTGCCTTGATCGATGCCAGATGTTTCTCTGCCCACACAAAGATCTTGATTGCCTCCTTGTGTAGCATCCAGGATCTTGATCCTTCTTGTTTGTTTAAGTAGGACCAATTCCACAAAAGCAGTTGTTCTTCCCTCGATCTCCCATTTCCCCCGGCTGTACTGCTCAATTCCCCACGTTTTGCTGCACAGTCGCATTGTGACCTGCATCTCCCATTGATTTCCCCTGCGTCTTCTTGATCCTAAAAAATAAGTATCAAGAAGACATGGGGAAAACTGGGGGGATATGCGGGTCGAAATGGGACCGTGCAGCAAATAGTGGGAAATTAAGCAGTACAACCAGGGGAAACAGGAGACCGGGGGTCAACAACTGCTTTTGCGGAATCAGTCTAGGTTTTGGCTAGCATGTTGTCTGTCCTGACATGTTGGCCTAGTATTTGTGAACCAAAGTGGAGTAGAGCTAGGTAAATTGCTCGTAGCTCCAGTAAGTTGATTGAGAGACTCGCCTCACTGTTGGACCATCAACCCCACACTAGGGAGTCTTCCAGTTTTGCTCCCCAACCTGATAGACCAGGGTCCATGAAGATCTGTTTCAGGATCGAAATGTAATACATCTTTCCCTGTAAAAGATTATATGTCCTTGTCCACCAGACAAGGATGGTTTTTACTGTCAGGGGGACTTGGATGGAAAGAAAGTCTTTGTCCATAATTTGAAGTTGGAAAGACCTCAGGAGTTTCTGCAATGGTCCTGTGTGTAGTCGGCACCACTGGATGGTGTTGATGCTCGAAATCAATAGACTCATTAGTTTTGTGAGTGTCATTAATGATGACAACCTGCACTTTATGACCACTTGCTACACATCCTTGATTTTCTTTGCCTTCATTTCTATTAGAAAGAGACAATTGCATGTTGTATTCAATATGATGCCCAGATGTTCTAATCTCTGTGTGAGGAGAAGGGAGCCTTTCTTCAGTTGATGTGTAATGGGGAGGTGAGAAAATGTTCCAGTGGGATTCTTGAGAACTCTATGGAGTAACCTCTTGTGACTATCTCCAGGGACCACATGTCCGCCCGAGATTCAATCCATGCTTTTTGAAATTGCAGAAGTCGTCCCCCCTCCACCAGAAGTGGTTCATTGACATTCTTTGGCTGGCTTGTTGTCACAGGCTGGTTTGTCAGACCTGACTGTGACTTGCTCATTGAAACCACTGTTGAATGATCCTTTTCTGAAGGTTTGTCTAAAAGAGACCCCATTTGATCTTCTGTTGTCCCTGTTGAATCTCAAGAGGACTCATTGGAAATGAAAGGCATAATTCACAGAGGGGCTCCTGTCAGTACGGCATTGTGTTCTGGACATCGCCTATTTCTTGCCTCTGGTTTCTACAAGAATATTGTCTAGAGCGTCTCCAAACAGTCTGTTGCCTAGAAATGGGTAGGGCGTAACTATTGCCTTTGAGTGGAGGTCGACTTGCCAGGCCCAAAGCCATAAAGATCTTCTGGCAGCTGCTGCAGAAGCCAGAGCCCTGGATGAGAAAAGTAAAGAATGTAATGTAGCATCTGCTGTGAATGAGGTGGCTTTGAGAATTCTCTTGGCTCCGTCCACCAGACACCGATTGCTGGCCAGAATGAGTTGAAGGACTTTTCTGATCCAAACAATAGCAGCTCTTGAAACTATTGAGGCAGTCACTGAGGCTTTGGGGGCCATTGTGGTGGCTTCGTGGGCTTTTCTTAGGGCAAAATCAGCCCTTTTGTCCATGCTGTCTCTCATTGGGCCTTCGCCATTTTCGAACAGAAGCCTGGGTGACTGCAGTGGTGCTACTGGAGCAACTACTAAAGGAACCTGAAAAAACCGATTAGTGAAAGATGGCAACGCATAAAGTTTCTTGATAAACCCATGGAATTGCCTGTTGGCCGTGGGCTTCACCCATTCTGCCTTTAGCTGTTTCTCAAAAAATTATGGAAAAGGAAACACTTTCTCTATTACCTCAGATCTAGGGAAGAATTCTTTGTTCCCTTTGGGTCTGCCGTTAACTTCCAATGTAGAATGGTTTGGTTCCTCTCCTAAGGGACTATCTTGCAGCTCTAAGGTTGCCATGGTTTTGGATAGAAGGTAGTGGTTATCCTCTGATTTAAATTTGAGAGCCAGTTTGGTAGAGTGGTTAGGAGTATGGAGAGAACAGGGTTTGAACCCCCACTCCTCCACATGCAGCTGCTAGTGTGACCTTGGGTCAGCCATGAGTTCTCTCAGAGCTGTTCTCTCAAGAGCAGTCCTCGAAAGAGCTCTCTCAGCCTCACCTACCTCCCTGTCAGGGGAAGGGAAAAGGGACTGTAAGCCGCTCTGAGACTCCTTTGGGTAGTGAAGGGTATAAATCCAATCTCTTATTTTAAATAATCTTATGGACTGTTGGATTTCTATCTTATCCACTTCCTCATCTGAGAGGAATTCACCTTCTTCCCTCTCTTCCACTTCGCTATCTGAAGCTATGTCTGTCTCCCACTGAGAGGAAGCGCTCTCTCTTTCTCTGCTGTAGTCAGCCTTCCGAGCTGCCTTAGTGGGCCAGCAGGTTGTCCCTCTATTAGAAAGTGCCTTTTCTGTGTCCCTTTGACTGGAGGGAGGAGGGCTAGAGGGGAGACTAGAGAGAGGTATAGGTCTTCCATCCGCACCCCGGCAAAAACTGACAATTCCCCCTCTCTCAGTTTGTCTGAGCAAGGTTAGAAATTCAGGTGAAAAAACTGAATGTGCTGATCCCAGAGTAGACCCAGGGGTCATTTCGCAGAAAAAGAGGTGCAGGAGCTCATTAGCATAACTCATTTGCATAACTCATTTGCATATGCCACACCCCTGACGTCACCGGTAGTGTGTCAGAAGGCAACACCCACCGCTCAGGCTCCACTGGACTGTTTTGGATTGCTAGCTTTTTTTGGGGGGGGGGGATGTGCAGATCTGTCCTCGCAAGGGAGGGAGAGCTTGTACCTGAATAAAATTTGGTCTTAAAGGTGCCACTGGACTGTTTTGGACCGGGGGGGGGGTTTTCCTGCAACTTACGTGGATGCTTCTTGCTTTGACTGGGGTCTACTGGGAGCAGGGGGTGGGGCTTGTTGCTCTGCTCCTCTGCGCTCCTGCAGGAAATGACCCCTGAGTAGACCCATTCCATCGCTGTCTGAAGTGGACCTGGATGCCGCTGCTGCATGATCTGGAACACGGCCTGGATTACTTTTGGCATAGTGGTTAGGAGCCAGTTTGGTGTAGTGGTTAGGAGTGCGGACTCTAATTGGGGAGAACTGGGTTGGATTCCCCACTCCTCCACATTTAGCAGCTGGTGTGACCTTGGGTCAGTCACAAGTTCTCGCAGAGCTGTTCTGGAAAGAGCAGTTCTCGAAAAAGCACTCTCAGCCCCACCTACCTCCCTCTAAGCTGAGTTAGTGTGAGCTACCTCTCACTTTTTTAGCCTCCAGCTCACACATTTTTGTCTTCGCTCAGGAAGGATGGCTCCAGAGCAAACTAATTTATGCAGTAGCCAAATCACTCGCTCACAACTTTAATGCTCACAATTTTTGCTCACAAGACAGCTTAGAGCGAACATTGCTCACAGGGTGTCTGTTGTGGGGAGGGGAAGGGAAAGGAGATTGTAAGCTGCTCTGAGACTCCTTCGGGTAGTGAAGGGTGGGGTATAAATCCAATCTCCTCTTCGTCTTCTTCTTTCTCTGGGTCCTGTGCCCTTTGTGTGGCTCATGGATGTGGTGAAACCCGCTCCGTGGCCTCTGGGTCCTGTGCCCTTTGTGTGGCTCATGGATGTGGTGAAACCCGCTCCGTGGCCTCCTCCTGGTTGGCTGGCAAGGTCCCCACTCTCGGTAGACCTCAGATGTGGCCACCACAGATTCTGAGGGCAGGGAGGAACGGTGCCTCTTTTTGGCGCGCTTTTGACTTTCGCTTTGCTTCTTCCTGGGAACAGCTGATGAAGCAGCTCCTGATATGTCTGATGCAGTCTCATTCCAAACAGAACCAGCAGCGGTGGGGGGCGGGGGGCGGGCTTCTAACTCTCCTTCTGAGAGGAAGCCACAGGAACCCCACAAGCTGACATGTTTAAGAGGAGTAAACGTACACACACTCTGTACTCCTGATTGCTGAGGGAAATGGCCACCATGTTCAAGAGCTCTCCTTATCACAGAAGTCTTCCCCTTCTACCTCCTCCTGAGAGGACGTGAGACAGGATAGGATACAAGAGAAAGTTAGAAGAGAGTTGATAGGGAAAAGAGCTAAGCAGGGCTCTTTTTGTAGAAAAAGCCCAGCAGGAACCCATTAGCATAATAGGCCACACCCAACAGCAGAAACACATTAGCATATTAGGCCACAACGCAGACAGCACAGCTCATTAGCACATTAGGCCGCACCCCCATGTTACCAGAAGTGTGGTCATCCAGCCACACCCACCTTTTGCTTCTTATTCTGTTGACCTTGTTTGTTGTCAAAACCCAGGGCTATTTTGTAGCAGGAACTCCTTTGCATGTTAGGCCACACACCCCTAATGTAGCCAATCCTAATGAGTTTCTGCTGTTGGGTGTGGCCTATTATGCTAATGAGCCAGCCGGAACTCTGTTCCTGTGCGTTCCTGCCCAAAAATAGCCCTGGAGCTAAGAATAAGATTTAAGGTTAGAGTGAGTAGGAGGATGAACTGAATTGACAGATTAGTCGCAGCCTGTTCTACGCTGCTCTTCAGGAAAAGAACTGGAGAGATGGGTGGCTCCCACCAAGGAGACAGGAAGACACCTCAGAGGGAGGACAGTTCCTCTGGAGACAATGGCTGCTTTGGAAGGCGGACTCTATGGCATTATACACCCTGCTGGTTCCTCCACAAACCCTGCCCTCCCCAGTCTCCACCACCCAAATTTTCAGGGATTTTGCAACCTCGAGTGGGCAGTCTTACCTGCAGCTAGGAATGACGCTCAGCTTTTCCATTCCCCAAGAGGCACTTGGCCAGAGTCATCTGCTGACCCAAGGCCCACTAGGGAAACATCCATGCAGATTTTTTTAAAAAGCATTACTGTCCTTTGGTCCGATAGTACAGCCTGAGCCACAGTGATCGGGATCGAAAGCTTGAGTGTGTATAAATTCTATTGCTCTGATTTATACATTGGCTTTCTTCTTTGACAAGGCACTTGAGACAGCTCTCGGTCCGCAAACCATTAAAAGCACCATACGATGACCATAAAACATTAATAACACAAAAAGCAGCCTTAAATAATACAGGGAATGGTAAACCGGTGTCAGCCTAATCCATCATTCAGAGGCCTTCTGGAAAAGTGTGTGTGTGTGTGTAATTTATAGAAGAAGTGGTAATATTTTCATAGATCTCATCTCATGGACAGGGAGTCCTACAGCCTGGGGACATTGACTGAAAAACCCTCCCACAAAATCCCACCAGGCTCACCCTGAACAGTGCAGGAAGGGCTCATTTATGGAATGTTACAAGGGAGCATCCTAACAAACCCCCCCCCCACCCTGTTCTTTGCTTCCTTTCCTCTCCCCCCTTTTCTATCAATGTTCCCCTTGTCTTTTTCTACTGCACCCCTTCTGTCAATCAATCTTCCCTCACCCCCTCTCTTCCCTCTCTTTCTGTAAATCTTCCCCTTCTCTCTTTTCCTCTCCCCCCCCCCCCCCCGTCTTTTCCTCCAAGGGACAGACGGTCTCTGGCCCCCTGCTCTAGAAGACAAACCTCCTGTTCCAAAGAGCAAGACTCCAGGAGCACCTTAAAGGCTAACAAAATTTGTGGCAGGCGATGAGCTTTTGTGAGTCACCGTGTGGCTCCTGCAAGCTCATACCCCTGCCACGAATCTTGTTAGTCTTTCAGCTGCTCCTGAACACGCTTGCGCTTTTCTACTGCTACAGACAGAGACAGAGTTCCCTCTAAGCTGAGTTAGTGTGAGCTACCTCACAGTTTTGTAGCCTCTGGCTCACACATCTTTGTCTTAGCTCAGGAAGGATGGCTCCAGAGCCGTTGGCGGCAAGGCCCCTGGGAACCACTGCATTGGCGGTGGGTCCCTGAGAGCCATGCCGGCAGTGGTGGCCTGACTCATGAGGAGCTACAACCATGGCAAAGATCAAGAAGGCTACTCTGGTAACCAGTGCTCCCTCTAAGCCGAGTTAGGGTGAGCTAGCTCACAGTTTTTTAGCCTCCGGCTCACACAATTTTGTCTTGGTTCACAAAGGATGGCTCTAGAGCAAACTAGTTTATGCAGTAGCGAAATCACTCGCTCACAACTTGAATGTCAGTAGCTCACAAAGTAGAATTTTTGCTCCCAAGACTCCACAGCTTAGAGGGAACATCGTCTGAACCTGTGCAGACAACATCATCGTTTGGAGGCAGATTTAACCCTCTTGCTGTATTTTTTAAGTTTTCATATTTTTCTGCAACCTGCGGGTTCCCCTGAGTTTGGAGAACTATCTGTCTACAGTCACTATGTCCCCAGTCTGTAGATTTAGATATCTGCTGATGGGACACATTTGACTATTAGAATATGATTCAGAGGCCTATATGCAAGGGATTTATATAGGGATGCCAAGTCTGGGTTTGGAAATTCCTGGAGATTTGGTGGGTGGAGCCTGGGGAGAGTGGGGTTTGGGGAGGGGAGAGACCTCCATGGGCTATGAACCATGGAGTCCGCCTTTCAAAGCAGCCATTTTCTTCAGTGAAACTGATCTCAGTTGTCTGGAGATCAGGTGTGATTACTGAAGACCTTCGTGCCCCACCTGGAGGTTGGCAACCCTAGATCTAGACAATATCCTTTGCCTTAAAGAAAGATGAGCACTCTTAAGACACACCGCTGTTTATATGCTTATTCGTTTCATTTTTATTCAGTGCATTTTTATCTCACTCTTCCTCCCAGGAGGTCAGAAAGGTCTCCATTATTCTCCTCCCCTTTGTTTTTTATTACCTATGTTGTCCCCCCCCCCAAGTTGAACCTAAACAGATGACAACCAGAAACCAAGCTTGTCATTCTTTTTACCTGTTAACAAATATCTTTACTATTTTGCATGCTAATTTAACAAGCCACCCTCTATAGATACAACTATGATCTGCAATTCCATTTCATTGTGTCTGAAGAAGTGTGTGCGCACATGAAAGCTCACACCTTGAATAAAACTTTGTTGGTCTTAAAGGTGCCCCTGGGCTCAGACTTTGTTCTGTTGCTTCAGACCAACACGGCTGCTCACCTGGATCTCACCTCCTTTGTGTTATTCTCAGGGCAGGAACGTACAGGAACGGAGTTCCGGCTGGCTCCCGAGTTGGCCACGCCCAGCAGGAACTCATTGGCATAATAGGCCACACCTAACAGCAAAAATTCATTAGGACTGGCTACAGTAGGGGTGTGTGGCCTAACATGCAAATGCGTTCCTGCTACAAAAAAAAGCCCTGGGTTTTGACAACAAACAAGGTAAACAGAATAAGAAGCAAAAGGTAGGTGTGGCTGGATGACCAGAATTCTGGTAACATGGGGTGTGTGGCCTAATATGCTAATGAGCTGTGCTGTCAGGGGTGTGGCCTAATATGCTAATGAGTTTCTGCTGTTGGGTGTGGCCTATTATGCTAATGAGTTCCGGCTGGGCTTTTTCTACAAAAAAAGCCCTGGTTATTCTTACAGCAATGCTGTGAGGTAGGGGTGTGTGATAGAGAGAGACTGATTTGGTCCAAGGCCATCTGGTAAGCTTTGTAGCCGAGTGGGGATTTGAATCTTGGCCTCCCAGATTATGTGTCCCTATTTAATTCCATCAAAGAGGCGTTTGAAGAGATGGTGCTCTTCGGAACTCAGAACAGATCCAGTCACACCCAGTCATCTTCATCTGAGATGAACTGTAGTGATACTTCTGTGCCAATTGGTTTATCGGGCAACCAACCACTTCGGAATCAATAGGGCAGAAGCAACTTGCCAGCCAGGCTCTTCAGAAGAGGAGAGTCACGAAAGGTCTCAAGTTCAAAGACCACACTGGGCCAGTTTGGTGTAGTGGTTAAGTGTGCGGACTCTAATCTGGGAGAACCGGGTTTGATTCCCCACTCCTCCACTTGCACCTGCTGATGTGACCTTGGGTCAGTCACAAGCTCTGGCACAGCTGTCCTTGAAAAAGAGCAGTTTGTGTCAGAGCTCTCTCAGCCCCACCCACCTCACAGGGTGTCTGTTGTGGGGAGGGGAAGGGAAAGGAGTTTGTAAGCCGCTCTGAGACTCCAAGTGAAGGGCGGGGTATAAATCCAATTTCCTCCTCCTCCTCCTCCTCCTCTTCTTCTTCTTCTTCTTCTCTGTCCTGCTTTCTCTCCACACACAAGTCACAGCTAAAGTTGCCATCTCTGGGTTGGGAAATACCTGGAGATTTGGGGGGTGGGGTGGAGCCAGAGGAGCAGAGGAGAGGGTTTAGGGAAGGGGGGGACTGCAGTGGGGTATAGCGCCATACAGTCAGCCTCCCAAAGCGGCCATTTTCTCCGGGTGAACTGATCTCTGTTGCCTGGAGATCAGTTGTAGCCCCAGGAGATCTCCAGCCACCACCTGGAGGCTGGCAGCCCTCGGCTCAGTGGTTAGCATGTCAGGCAAGGACCTGAGAGTCCCCAGTTCGAATCCCAACTCTGTTGTGGAAGCCTTTGGTCAGTCACTCTCTCTCAGCCTAACCTGCCTCGCAGGCTTGTTGTGGTGAAGATAAAAGGGAGGAGGGGAGAGCATTATTGTAAGCACTTTGGGGGGCCCTTGGAAAGAAAAGTGGGGTATAAATAACTAAATCAAAAAGAAACATTCTTCCACGCTCCTTCTGGTCCTCCGCCCCTCCTACAAGAGGGCTCTGGAGGCAAGATGTCTGGTACACAGAGCCACATGTCACTCCCATAGAAAATAACGGCGCATAACTCGCCTCCCTGGCTGCGTTGTCCGGCATCGAGAATGGGCCAGGATTTTTCAATAGCCCATTTTTGAACACAGGGACTGTTCTTTGAAAACCTGGCAACTCCAGTGGGGTTGATGCCCTCTCTCCACCACCACCATGCTCAAAGGCTTTCCACGCCACTCGACACCCTGGCTAGCTAGCCCTCATGGCCCCAAACGCCACGCTCTGAAGCGCAGAGCAGAGGGAAGATCCAGCCCCTGGGAGAGCACAATGGGCCCAGCTGTTTGGCCAAGTGCCCTGAGAGCTGGGATTCCCGCCCAAGCCTTGGCATTTCCCTTCACACAGCCTCGCTTTGTTCGGAAGAAGCCTTTGGGAAGGGACGGAGCAGATCTTGAAGGAGCAGCCAGTCCAAACAAGAGACGCCTTGGGGGGTGTGGAGGGTAACCAAGGGGAACTGCCTTTGGAATCAGAAAAGAATTTGGAGAGGAAGGGTGATACATGGGAAAGGTTTGCCCAGACATCTTATCATGGATGTCCTGGGACTGGACAGCACAACAAACCAAGGTCTTCCTTGGAAGCTGTCGTGACCAACAGAGGCTCAAGAAATATAACAAAGGGGGAAGGGTCATGGTGGCTCAGTGGCAGAGCATCTGCTTGGCGTGCACAGGTTTCCAGGTTCAATCCTTGGCATCTCCAGGTAAATGGGGAAAGGTCATGGCTCAGGGACAGAGCATCTGCTTGGCGTGCAGAAGGTCCCAGCTTCAATCAGTGGTATCTCCAGATAAATGGGGGAAGAGCTGTGGCTTAGTGATAGAGCATCTGCTTGGCATGCAGAAGGTCCCAGGTTCAATCCCTGGGGTCCTCCAGGTAAACGGGGAAGGGCTGTGGTTCAGTGGTAAAGCATCTGCTTGGCATAAGAACATCAGAAGAGCACTGCTGGATCAGACCAGTGGTCCATCTAGTCCAGCATCCTGTCTCACATAGTGGCCAACCAGTTCCTCTGGACAGCCAACAACAGGGCATAGAGGATAAGGACTTTCCCTCCTGGTGCTTCCTGGCACAGAGGCTAACTGCCTCTGAACGTGGAGGTTCCCTTTAGTCACCATGGCTGCTAGCCAATGATAGACCTGTCCTCCATGAATCTGTCTAATCCCCTTTTAAAGCCATCTCCACCCCTGGCCTTCACTACATCTTCTGGTAGGGAATTCCACATGTTAATCACTCGCTGTGTAAAGAAGTCTTTCCTGTCGTGCATCCTGAATCTATTGCCCATCAGCTTTATGGGATGCTGAAAAGTACTGACGCATTGGTGAGTGATTTCAGCTCATACTTTACTTCAGGGCTTTTTTTGTAGAAAAAGCCCAGCAGGAACTTATTAGCATAATAGACCACACCCAACAACAGAAGCTCATTAGCATATCCAGCCACAACCATGAGAGCATAGCTTATTAGCATACTAGGCTGCACCCCCATTTTACCAGAAGTGTCGACATCCAGCCACACCC
Source organism: Gekko japonicus (assembly GCF_001447785.1). Lineage (NCBI taxonomy): Eukaryota > Metazoa > Chordata > Lepidosauria > Squamata > Gekkonidae > Gekko > Gekko japonicus. Next base: position 72,822 of record NW_015168122.1, read on the forward strand.
ACCTTTTGCTTCTTATTCTGTTTACCTTGTTTGTTGTCAAAACCCAGGGCTTTTTTTGTAGCAGGAACTCATTTGCATGTTAGGCCACACCCTAATGTAGCCAATCCTAATGAGTTTCTGCTATTGGGTGTGGCCTATTATGCTAATGAGTTCCTCCTGGGCGTGGTCAACTTGGGAGCCAGCCGGAACTCCGTTCCTGTGCGTTCCTGCCCCCAAATAGCCCTGCTTTACTTAGTGATTTCAAGAACTTGAGATACAAGGGCAAGCCCACAGGCTGCTTAAATGCACACACAGAAACACACACACCCACACCCACATATCCATGATTGGCTTATTTACATTAACCTCCATTAGATAGGTTCCCTTGAGGATACGGATGAGGCTGTTTCTAGGATCATCTGTCCCTATTGTTTCTGGGAGCGAAGCTCTGGTTGTTCGGGAGACCGCGCGCTAGGTTCGGCCACGTGCGCAGTCTCTGTCGGAACACAACAGATGCCATAGGTGCTCCAGAGAGCCTTGCACTCAGCAGACCATCATTTACTGGTTGTCTACAGCCCAATAGGATGTCCGCTTAGCCTCAGCCATGGCCAGGGCCTTTTCTGCCCTGCCCCCGGCCTGGTGGAACATGCTCCCACCTGAGGTCAGGGCCCTGCGGGACTTGTTACAGTTTCACAGGGCCTGTAAAACGGAACTGTTCTGCAAGGCCTTTGGCTGAGGTGGCAGTAGGGTTGCCAGGCCTGGGTTGGAAAATACCTGGAGACTTTGGGGGTGGGTCCAGGAGAGGGTGGGGTTTGGGGAGGGGAGGGGCCTCAGCCGGGTCCAATGCCACAGAGTCCACCCTCCAAAGCAGCCATTTTCTCCGGGGGAGCTGATCTCTGTCAGCTGGAGGTCCGTTGTAGAAGCGGGAGATCCCCAGGCCCCACCTGGAGGCTGGCAGCCCTAGGAGGCAGACTTCCAATTATTTTGGCCTCCCCCGGCTGAGAACATGCTGGTTGAAATCCGCCCACGTGAAAGAGTTAACATCGCACCTTCAGCCAGCGGAACCCACTCTCTGTCGCTTGTGCCGACATCGTAGGACAAATGAATTGTGGCCAACTAGAGGATATTCCTGTTTTAACGGTTTTAGCTACTATTCTTTATATGATCTGTTTAAATTAGATGGACGGTGTTCTACTGTTGTTACCCGCCCTGAGACCGCTTGGGGGGAGGGCGTGATATAAGTTGGACAATATAAATAAATATTATTTATTTATTTATTTTTCACATTTCTACCCCGCCCTTCTCAGTGGGCTCAGGGCGGCTTACAGAGGCAAGGCAGAACCTTGCCATAATAAAACATAATATACATAATAATTTAAAAACATATAATACATCTTTAAAGTCCTAAATCAAACGTGGTGCTCAGTGACTTCCATAATCCCGAGATGAAGGATCGTAGGTCCGGAGTTCCAAGTGGACGGCTTTGGGCTTCTTCCAATCAGATGTTTCCTCGGGGCCTCATTCCAGCCCATAGCGGTGGTGGTATAGTAGGAGTGGCGGCTCCTACTCAAAAGCCTGGTGGAAGAGCTCCGTCTTGCAGGCCCTGCGGAACTGCCCAAGATCCCGCAGGGCCCGGATCTCCCCTGGGAGCTCATTCCACCAGGTAGGAGCCGCCACCGAGGGGAAGAAAAAGTTATCCTTGTCAGCTCTCTCCGCCCCACGCATAGTTTTATAGACCTTTATCGTGCCCCCCTAACTTAGTCACCTCTTTTCTAAACTGAAAAGTCCCAGACTCTTCAGCCTGTCCTCATACGGGAGGTGCTCCGATCCCCTCATCGTCTTGGTCGCCCAACCGGGGATCGAGAAATGCAGCAAATGGGGAAGGGCTGCAGCTCAGAGGCAGAGCATCTGCTTGGCATGCAGAAGGTCTCAGGTTCAATCCTGGGGTTGGTATCTGCAGGTAAAAGGATCAAGGAGGAGTGGCTGTGAAAGACCTCAGCTTGAGAGTTGAGACTAGGTAGCTGCTCCCAGGCAGAGGAGGCAAAGGGGACTTAGGTTGACCAAGGGTAGGATAAGACAGAGGCATGTGTTCAAGGAATAAAAGTCTGTCTGCATGCTATCATGAGACAGACTTGGGGTCAGCAACAGGCTTTCATCTCTGACAGTAGGACTTAGCACCCAACCCTTTGGGGCACGACAATCAAGTGGGGCCTGGGATCTCAAGCCTGCCTCTCCCCCCACCCCACTCCTTTCTCAAGTGGAAACGACTTGCCAACCCGGATGATACCTCTTTGTTTTCCCAGTGCCTGTTCGGCATGCCTGTCATTGTGGGTAGATACATCCTCCCACTTCCTCACCCAGAATAACTAGCCCTGGCCAGGATGAGAATTGCGCTCTAGGACTGCTATGTCCATGGGGGTGGCAGAGAGAAAAAGACAGATTGTTCATGACCTTCCAAGACTGCTGACCCAGTAAAACACATATACACACGAGCCTGTGCACCAGCGCATGGGAGAAAGAATGTTGAGGAACAACTCTGACCTTTCTGCCAGATGTGGCTCTAGACATTTTGGTACCAAACAGAAAACGCAATCCCTTTCTCCCTCAAAACACAAGCATGCATTACATAATTGATCATTTGAACCATTGAATGGGGTAAGCGGAAATGTGCCATCTCAAGTGGGTTGGCAGGTTGCCCCCCCTGATTTCAGGACCCCCAATGAGCCCTGTGGTGGAACAGGCCCGCGTCAGCTGGCGGACCCCGCTCTGCCCACCCCTCCTTTGCCTGACCTGGCACCTGAGGGGCAGTTTTTCACCACTGCCTCTGGGTATTGCTGCCACCACTGTCCCTGACTTGGTCTCTGGTTAGGCGGGACAGCCTCCTAACCTCCCTCTGATGTCGCTAGGAACCCACCTCGGGGCTTCCTAGCAATCTTCGGGGCTCCCCTGGAGAGTTGGCAACTGGCCATTTTGCCCTTGTTCTCCTCCTCAGAGAGTCCCCAACCCACTCCTAGCGTGTCCAAGCGGCTGGGGGAACTATGCGGTACAGAGGGACTTCTCAATGTTAACAGTAAAAGGATTTATTTTGAAACCACTCAACTATATACAGGCATACTAACAGTGAACTGAAGAATCAAAACAAAGGTGAATAATAAATCGCTCCATCTCTCCCTTCTCTACACTGATGCCCTGTCTAGATGGTCTGCAGGGCAGGCACACGACTTGCTTTCACTGGAGGAAGTTAGATTAGCACAACTCCCAACATGGCCTCTGCCTCCTGCAGACTCCAGCCAACAGCCTGACTGGCTCCAGACTTCAGGCGGACCGACCTCAATTCTCATAGACCGCTTCCCACCCAAAAGCTCCACTGTATCAAACAGCCCTTCCCACCCAGGAAGTGACACTCCCTCCTGCAGCATTCTGGGGCAGATCTCCTCACAGCCTAGATGGACTTCCTGTCCTCTCTAGGGAGCTGCCTTCTGACTGCTGGTTGGAGACAGGAGAGGGGGGGGGGGAATGAGGAGGAGACTAGGCCAAGGCCTACCTCAGGTTTGATAGTCCCCTCCTATCTGGCCCACACCAACTTAAACATAGGCATAAAATGGCGTTTCTCCACAAGCCCCACCACACCTGACGTGCCCAGCATGATGACATCACCCGGAGGTGACGTTATTGCACCAGGCACTTCGTGCAGGGGACACTGTAGCATTTGGCTAAAAAAAAAATGGTGGTCTTCAATGTGTTGGTCTTACAGGTGCTGGTCTTAAAGGTGCCACTGAACTCCAATTAAGAAGGACACGTTTAGTTTCCTATTTTGATATATTGATAGTGTCTTCCCCGTAATTAAATCCAAACAAATTGTGACCGTATAAACTTAACTCGTTATCACTGTTTAGTCTTTGCATCTGTTAAAACAATTTCATTCTGCCGTATGCAAATTTGCTGTTCACCCTCTGCCTATATATATGACCTGTTTACTTCCACTTCAATGTATCTGAGGAAGTGTGCTTGCACACGAAAGCTCATACCTTGAATAAAACTTTGTTGGTCTTAAAGGTGCCCCTGGACTCAAGCTTTGTTCCACTGCTTCGGTCAGAACCCACAGCCAACAACGAAGTACACGCATTCAGGAATGGTAATACTTTTATTGCAGAGCTATAGATGCAGTAACATAAGCACTGTTAAGAATGGCGGCGGCCCCTTGGGCATAATAGGATATAAGGTATTCGTATGCAACCCCCCCAATAGCACTGGCCAATTAGGCACCCTCCCGCGCATGGGATAAAGCTTGGAGACCATTAGGTAGCTAAAGCTGAGAACCAACACTCTCCCATGGCACCTAGGAAAAACCTAGACGATACAACTCCCTCCTGCACATCTGTATAAATAAGCATTTCGGCACAAAGCAGAACAAGCACAGAAAGGAATGCATCAGCAATTAACCAGACACAGACCGAGCTCCCCAACCCCCATGGCAGCGTAGCTGACACACGGCTACCGACCTGGATCTATAAAGAAAACAAAGTGATTTCAAATCCCAGAGTGGAGCTGTCCTGTTTTGTGGCAGGAACATGCGGGAGTCTGGTGGCACCTTAAAGATGAGCACATTTTTTAAAAAATCCCAGCACAAACTATTGCAGATTACACCGCACATCATCAGAAGCAACAATGGCACATCTGTCTTTTGTGCTGATGTAATTTGGACAGAATATGAAAACGGAGAGATGGCTCTGTCTGAGAGCATCTGCTTCCTAACATGGGAAGTTCCCACTGCTAGGGGGTGGGACTCAGCTTGTGGGGCAAAATGTACTTCCATTTCCTGGACCACCTTTGTTACAAAATCATAAGGCCTGCAAAGCTGATCTAATTGATTAGCTCAGACAGTTTACTTTTCGTGAATCAAAAAGGTGCCTCTTGCAAGGAATTAGGCGGCACGTTTGTGTCTAGTGGATGGTGGCTTAGAAGAGTCATTCCTCCTCCTCCTCCTCTGTCATACTGGAAGGCAAAACCTCTTCTGAGGTTTCCCTCCCCACTCAGAACGCTTTCATGCAGGCACAACTATAGGCATATTTAGACATAGGCATAGGCAATGCTGACATATTAACACTCACAGAATTAGTTGCCTAAGGTTCGGTCTACACATGTCACAGAATGTGGTGGTACTCCAGATTGTGGATGGGAACAGTCTCTTTTAAAAATGCTCCTACCAGGGGTCGTTTTGTAGAAAAAGAGCTAGGTGAACTCATTAGCATGACTCATTAGCACATGCCACACCCCCTGACATCACTGGAAGTGTGTCATAAGGCCACACACCCCGCCCCCAATGGTCCCGGCCGCCGCTGCCGGCCTTGCAGCTTCACTGCCGAGCCCCATGAGGGGCCCGGCGGTGGACCTGCAAGGCCGGCGGGAGTGCAAGGAAGCCCCGCGAAGGCCCTCCCTGGCCCCAGGCAGGCAGGGGTGGGAAGAGGCAGGGAGGAAGCAACTTACCCTCCCTCTTCTCCTGCCTCCTCCTGGCTGAATGAGGGCCGGAAGCGGGGCAGCCGGAAGCAGGGGGCGGGGCTTCGTCATGTGCCCCGCCCCCGTACCTCACCCGGGGGAACTGCGATCCCCCGCGATCCCCCCCGAAATGACCTCTGGTTATAGTACTCCAGATTGTGGATGGGAGCAGTCTCTTTTAAAAATGCTCCTACCCATTAAAAAAACCCAACACATTAAAAAAAATAGCACATCTGAGGGAGAGTTTCTAGTCTGGCTCTTTGTATGTTGTGCTAGAAGACCTTGGTTTAAATGCAGAGCGCCCTGCTGGGTCAGACCGGTGGCCCATCTAATTCAGGATTCTGTCACACCCAGCGGCCAACCAGTTGCCCTGGAGGGCCAACGAACAAGGCATTGAGGCTAAGGCCCGCCCCTGATGTTGCCACCTGGCCCTGATATTCAGAGGTTGACTGCCTCTGAATGTGGAGGCTCCCTTTAGGTACTGTGGCTACTGGCCAGTGATAGAACTAACCTCCACAAGTCGGTTTCATCCTCTTTTAAAGCTATCTATGCCTGTGGCTGTCACTACATCCTCTGGCAGCGAATCCCACATTTTCATCACTCTCTGTGTAAAGAAGTATAGAAACGGGCTCTTCTGGGTTTAATTAATGGACAGATTCCAAAATGGTATTGCTACTTCTGGGAAATGTCTTGAAAATTGGAAATCACACAATCTTCAGATTTAGCACTCAGTCATATGCAGGGCTATTTTTGGGCAGGAACGCACAGGAACGGAGTTTCGTCTGGCTCCTGAGTTGGCCACGCCCAGTAGGAACTCATTAGCATAATAGGCCACACCCAACAGCCAGAAACTCATTAGGATTGGCTACACTAGGAGTGTGTGGCCTAACATGCAAAGGACTTCCTGCTACAAAAAAAGGCCCTGGGTTTTGACAACAAACAAGGTAAACAGAATAAGAAGGGAAAGGTGGGTGTGGCTGGATGACCACACTTCTGGTAACATGGGGGTTGTGCTAATGAGCTGTGCTGTCAGGGGTGTGGCCTAATATGTTAATGAGCTTCTGCTATTGGGTGTGGCCTATTATGCTAATGAGTTCCTGCTGGTCTTTTTCTACAAAAAGAGCCCTGAGAACTGGAATGTTTGCTCAGCTTCCTAGGAACATTCCCTAGCATACCTTCTCGAGAATCAAACGAGAGGTTTGTGGCACCTTCAAGATGAACAGAAGTTATTCTGGCATAAATTTTAGACTGGAGAACCCTCCTGCCAATATAGTGTCCACACAGAAATATAACTCAAATCGCCACCTTTTCTACTTCTCCTGATAACAAAGCAGAGGAAGCTTTGCCCTTTAGTTCATCTCTGGGCCAGGACAATCTTCACCCATATGCCAGGCTGCCAGGAAGGTTTGATGTAGTGGTTAGGAGCGCGGACTCTTATCTGGGAGAACCGGGTTTGATTCCCCCACTCCTCCACATGCAGCTGCTGGTATGACCTTGGGTCAGTCACAAGTTCTCTCAGAGCTGTTTTCTCAAGGGCAGTCCTCGAAAGAGCTCTCTCAGCCCCACCGACCTCACAGGGTGTCTGTTGTGGGGAGAGGAAGGGAAGGAGATTTTAAGCCACTCTGAAACTCTGAGTGAAGGGCAGGGTATAAATCCAATCTCTTCTTCTAAGGCTGCAGGAATAGAACAAGCAACCAAAACTGGCAGTCCTAGAAACTATTTCTCCCGCAAATCTGGCAAAATCATCCGGTGCCTCAGTGGAGAGGAGATCCAGCTTCATTCTGATTCCCGCAGGTTTGTGTTCAGTCCCATAGCTGGAAATGGTTTGCCCTCTACTGGTCATTTATTAAATTACCCCATAGACATAAGGGGTGTATCATGAATTGAAGGCAGGGGCCTTTAACACTTAAGTGCAGACAGAAATGCAACAGAGAGAGTCCGTGGTGGGGATGCTGAATCTACTGATTATCCACGGCTCAGTTCAGTAGTAATGAGATCTTTACATAAGTAATAAGTAATGTTTACGTAAACTAACTACAGACAGTATGATTGTCTGAATGCGGTCCACTCCACTAACTGCAGTTAGTTGGGGCTGGTCAAACCAAGATCTGAAAACATGGTATGAAGTTAGCTTATAAACCACAGTTGGCCTTAACTACGGTCTCATGGAAAGGACAAACGCAGACATTGTGGCTTAATCCTAGCATCATCTGAAAGCCAGTGTGGTGCAGCAGCAGTTGGAGTATCATAGGAGGATCTGGGAGACCCAGGGTTTGAGTCCCCACTTTGTCGTGGAAGCTCGCTGGGTGACCTTGGGCCAGTCACGCACACTCTTTGGGTCCCCAATGGGGAGAAACGCTGGGTATAAATGAAGTAAATCAATCAATCAATGCACTCCCTGGCTCTACGCAGACGCACCCACAGGAAAGGTGGTGAAAACTGTGTTTGTTTAGGAAAACCAGGATTTGAGTGATCATCTACTACAAACTAAATCCCAGTTTCACAGAGTAATCCTGGTTACTTGCAGAAAAGACACTCAGGGTTTTAAAAAAGAGAGTACGTTTTGTGTTATGTCTGAACCAAACATGTCTATCATGCAGTTCTCAAAAGCACAGATTCTCTATCAGAAAATTCAGAAAAGCGACAACCTTATTGGGGGGGAATGACACAAAATGAACTCTCTTTTTTAAAACCCAGCATACCTCTTCTCCAATTGCAACTGGTATCTGCAGAGGTTACAGCTTTCGCAGCCCACATTTCCCATCGATTCCCCTGACCCCGGAATTCAAATGTGTTTTAAAGGAAGCAGATTCTCACGTTTGAGGTGAGAAAAATCTGAAAAACTTCTGAGTGCTTCAGTCAGGTTGTCATTAGGGAACCTGGCCCAACTGGAGGAGAGGACAACAATATAAGCCACCTCGGGTACTCACTGCACAGAAAGGCGGGGCATAAGAGAATTAAATCAATAAAATTCAGGTTCCCAGGGCATAAAGATGCAGAAAATAGGCCAAAAGCCAAATGAAACAACTGATTCCAGACACTAAAGTTTCGTTCACACATTCAGAGAAAGCTGTGGATAAAAAGTTCTGTTCTGTTGCGTAAAGATCTTTGTGCAAACAGAAAACTAGCAGAGCTGGGGGAAGAAGGCTGAGGTTCCTCTCTTTGTGCTGGTTACTATTATCATCATTACAGGGAAATTTTAACAAAGGCACAAAAAGGGATCTTCCACTTACAGACTGAAGCTGTACAACTAAACAATTTAACTAATGATCATACGGCATTGTGTGTGGAATAGCCAGGAGATCCCAGAAAGGATTGTTGGCTGCCGAAGCTGTCGCTTTTTTGCCACCACTAGGTGGCAAGCTAATGCTTACTTTTAGGCCCAGAGTGCTGTGACTTGCCTAAGGTCACCCAGCTAGCTTCAAGTAGGGAAGTACGGAATCAAACCGGGTTCTCCAGATTAGAGTCCACCACTCTTAACCACTACACCAAACTGGCTCTCAGTTGTACGACATAACCTAATAATAGAGGAAAAGTGCCTGTGGCTGGATATCGCGGGGGGGAGGCGTTGCTAACTGCCCTGGCACAGTTTCATCCGCGATTACGCAATCAGACGCGCCAGCGGCACACCACGGGTCCTTCCCTTGGTTCCGGCGGGTAAACAAGGGACCGGAGGGGAATGCTGTGCGCCAGCGCGATCATACCACCGGCGTATGGAGGCAGCCCGTGGCAAATGTTTACTAGTACCTTGGAGGTACTAGTTTTTTAAGGCACATTGTCGGCGGTAAGCCACGGGTGCGCTCCACTTCCCAGATGTTGGGGTGTGATCGCGCCCGGATAATCCGCCCACCATCCGTGCCTCTCCTGCGGCAACGTTGCCATGTGACCGGGGCCTGTATATTTATTTATTTGCTTACTTTATTTGTATCCTGGCTTTCACCCCAGTGGGGAGACCCAAAGTGGCTTACATCATTCTCCTCTCCTCCATTTATATCCTCACAACAGCCCTGCAAAGTAGGTTAGGTCTAGGGTGTGTGACTGGCCCAAGGTCACCTGGCCAGCCTCTATGGCACAAGTGGGGATTCGAATCTGGATTTCCCAGATCCTAGTTTGACACTTTAACCACCACCAATGTTCCCTCTAAGCTGTGGAGTCTTTTGAGCAGAAATTCTACCTTGTGAGCTACTGGCATTAAAAGTTGTGAGCAAGCGATTTGGCTACTTCATATATTAGTTTGCTCTGGAGCCATCCTCCCTGAGCGGAGACAAAAATCTGTGAGCTGGAGACTAAAAAAATGTGAGCTGGCTCACACTAACTCAGCTTAGAGGGAACACTGACCACCACGCCAACTGGTTCTCAGGCTGGTTTTGCCATGTAGCTGGGGGGGGGGGGGAGGGGGGGGGGGGGAGAGACTATTTGCTTACTAAGAGCATTGGCGATCTGGCTTACAAAAAAGTGCTGGGGTGGGGTGTTTAACCCTTTTGCTTCCTGATAAAAACCAGCCTTTGCGCTCTGGAGGGGAAGAGAGGAGGCAGCTCCAGCGAACACAGGTGGAGCTATTTGGCTTTGCCTCACGTAAGGTAAAGGTAAAGGTTCCCTTGCTCGAAAGCCAGTCGAATCCGACTCTAGGGTTGCGGTGCTCATCTCCGTTTCCAAGCCGAAGAGCCAGCGCTGTCCGAAGACGTTTCCGTGGTCATGTGGCTGGCATGACTAAACACCAAGGCGCAAGGAACGCTGTTACCTTCCCGAAGTGGTACCTATTTATCTACTTGCAATTTCTTGCTTTCGAACTGCTAGGTTGGCAGGAGCTGGAACTAGAGATGGGAGCTCACTCCGTCATGCAGCACCCGGGTCTCGAACTGCTGAACTACTGACCTTCCACAGGCTGCAGTTCAGCGTCTTAACCACTTGAGCCACCGCAGCTCCTCATGTGGTGCCCTGTAAAAGCACTAGTGGAATGGGGCAGCACCTGACTAGGGTTGCCAGCCTCCAGGTGGGGCCTGGGGATCTCCCGCTTTTACAACTGCTCTTCATCTGACAGAGATCAGCTCCCCTGGAGAAAATGGCTGGTTTGAAGGGTGGACTCTATGGCACTCACTGTACTATGCTGAGGCCCCTCCCCTTCCCAAACCCCGCCCTCTCTTGGACCCACCCCCAAAGTCTCCCGGTATTTTCCAACCCAGACGTGGCAACTCTCCTCCTGACCCGTGAACGTGTGAATGGGAATGGATCTGCCTCGGGGTGAAACGGCCAGTTGCATTCTAAACAGGCAAGGTTAAGGCAAACAACGCAGAACTGTGGGGGACCTGCGGTCAAGAAGCCGCCTGTTGCATTGGCGTTACCGATAACGGGGTGGAGACTGCACAAAGCGAAGTCAGGCCGAACCAGGCGGCTAGATCACGGGCGAGAAGGAGGGGGCCGGCCAGGCCCTCCAGAAGGGCGGGCGGAGGAGGCGGCGCCCGATAGCGCCCGAGCGTCAAAACAGTTTCTCCAACCCACATTTCAGAGAAGCGTCCGGTGATCAACAACTTGGGGAGGAGGGGGGGCCCTTCGGCTAGACTCCGGAGCTGCAGGCGAGCGTTCCCGACGACCCACCTGCTGCGTGGCAGAGCGCTCGGGGCGCCAAGCCTCTGGGACGCCCGCGGGCGCCCTAGTCCCCCAACTCGTGCCCGCCTTTTAGCTTCTCCAAACCGGCCGCGTCCCGTCGCTTCCCTGCGGCCACCGGCGGCTGCCCTCCGCCCCTCCCCTCGTCTCCGCTCCCGGGCCCGCCCTTTCGGAGCCAGCTGTGTCTCCCCCCGCCCCGGGTCGGGTCCGCAGGAGTTGGGCTGCGGCAGCCGCGGCTGGAGGAGCGAGAGACGGCCGAGCCGCGCGGGGCTTCGACGGCCACGGATCGCCTCCACCACGCGGGGGCGCACGCGGCGAGGTGAGCTCTCGGACGCGCGTGGCGACGCGGGGTGGGGGGGGGAGGTGTCGGTTTGTTTGGACAAACTTCGGAAAGTCCTTTGGGGAATCGGCTTCCCACGCCCTCCCCCCCTCCCAATTTTGCAGAACTGGGGGGGGGGGCGGACATACCAAGGCCCCCTCTAAGCTGTGGAGCTCTGTGAGCAAACAATATATCACAAGGCTCCCTCTAAGCTGTGGAGTCCTGTGAGCAAAAATTCTACTTGGTGAGCTCCTGCCAAGGGTGTAGACTTTCCAATTTCGGGGGGGGGGGGGCTGGGGCTGGGCCAGAGGCATTGCTTTGCTAGGAACAAGGGTGGCTCCCGGGGGAGGCTGAGCACCTTCCTGAAAATTTCGGCTGGGGCTGATGCCCCGCCGCCCCCACGAAGATTACGCCTATGCGAGCGAGCGATTTGGCTGCTGCATGAATTCGTTTGCTCTGGAGCCCTCCCTTCCTGAGCTAAGACAAAAATCTGTGAGCCGGAGGCTAAAAAACTGTGAGCTAGCTCACACTAACTCAGCTTAGAGGGGACACTGGGACGGACCCAAACACAGTTGCCAAATGCAGCTCCTCGGCCCCTCCGCTGGAAGCTGGGGAGAACTGGGGAAAGTACCAGAAGAAAAGATAACAGCTTTGAGAGCAAAACTTGCTTAGAAGGGAATCCCGCGGAGCTCAAGGGCAATCGTTTTCTCTCCGGAAAGAGCGAGAGAGCTCCTGACTTCTTTGAATTGGGGCGGTAGATCAGCGAGTCTTTTCCCTAAGGCCTCATGGGGAAGCGGAGGGTTATGGGAAGGTCAGAGGGGGTTATTGGGGGAGAGTTGGAGGGGGTCATCTTGGATCTGAGCTGCGTATTCAACAGGTGGCCCTCTGAGAAAGGTGGGGGGGCTATTGTAGGAGCATGCAGGGCAGATCTGACGTTTCGATTGAGCGTTCTGCAGGGCCTGGGAGGAAAGGAACTCTGGAGTCCGGCGGTGTATTTATTCATTTAGTGTATTTTCATCCCAGCCTTTTGACCAAGAGCTCAGGGCAGTCCACGTCATTCTCCCTTCTTCCACCTTTATCCTCACAAAAACCCTGTGAGGTAGTCTGGGCCAACAGCTCACGCCCGTGGCGGGGGGGGGGGAGTTGAATCTGGGTCTTCCAGATCTTAGCCCAACTCTCAAACCTAGACATTATCGTCTCTGTTCTTTCCTTCATGGAGCCTTGAACCAATGTGCAACTGGCACCAGTTCAACAGGTGAAGTTCAACAGGTCTTTCATGTTGGGGGAAACTCTACCTGTTGAATTTTTTTTTTGCCTACCGTGCAGTTGTAAAAGGACACCCTGCATAGCAGTGGAGGGGGGAGGGGCCTGGCAATCGTACGCAGGGAAACCTTGGAAATGTTTCCGGAAAAACCTGGTTGAATGAGGGGCTTGTGAGTATGCATCCAAAGTAAATGCCAAGCCAGCATGTTTTCTGGCTTCCAACTACAATGTCTCCCTTTTTATCCTGCGGTAGCAACATTCCCAAGTGCTGCATTCCCAAATGATCGCATCACTTGTGGTGATGGGGAGCAGCAGTCAGAAAATCCAGTGAGGATCTGGGAGGCCCAGGTTCGAATCCTCCTTCTTCCATGAATACATGAAGCTGCTTTATACTGAATCAGACCCTTGGCCCATCAAAGTCAGTATTATCTACTCAAAGATGGACAGTGGCTCTCCAGGGTCTCAGGCGGAGAGCCAGTTTGGTGTAGTGGTTAAGTGTGCAGACTCTAATATGGGAGAGCTGGGTTTGATTCCCCATGCCTCCACTTGCAGCTGCTGGATGACCTTGGGCAAGCCATAGGTCTGTCAGAACTGTCCTTGAAAGGGCAGTCCTCAAAAGAGCTCTCTCACCCCCACCCACCTCACAGGGTGTCTGTTGTGGGGAGGGGAAGGGAAACGAGTCTGTAAGATGCTCTGAGACTCCAAAGGGCAGAGTATAAATCCAATCTCTTCTCTTCTTCGTCTTTCCCATCACCTACTGCCTGGTCCTTTTAAATGGAGATGCTGGGGATTGAACCTGAGACCTTCTGCATGCCATGCAGATGCTCTGCCATGGAGCCACAGTCTGTCAAAGCTTGCCAGGCCACCTTGGGCCTGGTCATACTCTCTCAGCCTACCCCACCTCACAGGGTTGTTGTGAGGATAAAATAGAGGAGAGGAGAATGTTGTAAGCCATTTGGGGTCCCCCTTGGTAAGTAAGGGGAGGTATAAATAAATAAACAAACTTAGATGTAAAAGTGAGTAGCCTTATAATTAGGTAACCACCAGCTCTCCTGTGGCCAGCCTAGGGAATGTACACTTCAGGTATCCCATTGAGCATTGAACCATCTGTGGGAACCAACCTGCTTTCTTCTCTAATCAACTGACTTCTTCATTTCTTCATCCGAGCTCACTCTGGAAGCTCTTCTCAACTGCCAAGCATCTGAAGTGGGCCTCAACATGGTGCCTATGTGATTGGCTGTGCAGATATATATATAAACACATTGCCTTGGTAGCGGCTGCCACCCCAGGGTGAGGATCTTCACTGTGTGACTGAAGGGAAGCTGGAGGCAGCCATTTTGTCACTAGTTCTACCTCCTGTGGCAGCCATTTTGTGAAAGGCCCTTGCTCTGATCATTGGCAGAGGGCACTTCCCTGGTTACGGACTAAGATATTCCACAGTGGGCTTTGCTGCAGGAAATACTGGGTGTGTTTGTAAGCACTCAAGGACTGCATGTTTAATTCCCCCCCTCCCAGCAGCCTCGTCTTCTGCCTTTCTGTTTAAAAGCATCCAGGGTGTGTAGCGATCAATAATAGAACAGCAGGCTACGGTCCTGCTAAAAGCAACACCGAGAGGCAAAGGAACGTGCAAACCTCAAGGCAGTAATAGTCCATTTCATCTTTTTAGAACAGATGTGTTTCGAGGTTATGCCAGAAGGCCTGCAGAGATGATGCCGTTCATACCTCCAGTGGCAGAGAGTTCCGCAGTTTCAGGACAGCAGTTCAGAAGGCCATATCCCTGGGTCTTTGCCAGCTGTATCATGGATAGTACAAGTTCCTGTAGCATGGATTTTCCAGCTAACCTCGCATGGGGTTTTTATCGCACTAAGTACCAGTGTATATACACGTGAAAGGGCTCATAGACCCAGATGTAAGAAGAGGAGGAGAGGAGATTGGATTTATACTCCACCCTTCACTCGGAGTCTCAGAGCGGCTTACAAACTCCTTTCCCTTCCCCTCCCCACAACAGACACCCTGTGAGGTAGGTGCGGCTGAGAGAGCTCTCTCCAGAACTGTCCCTGAGAGAACAGCTCTGACAAAACTACGGCTTGCCCAAGGTCATCCAGCAGGTGCAAGTGGAGGAGTGGGGAATCAAACCCCGTTCTCCCAGATTAGAGTCTGCATACTGGTCATTTGGTAGTGATCGATGCAAACAGCAAGTGCTGTGCAGTGGTTAAAGTGTCCGACTAGCACATGGAAGACCCAGGTTCAGATCTCTACTCTGCCACGGAAGCTCACTAGGCGAGCTTCGGCCAGTCACCGCTCTCAGCCTAACCTCCCTCACAGGGCTGTTGTGAGGATAAAAGGGAGGAGAAGAGACCGATGCAAGCCGCTTTGGGTCCCGTTTGGGAGACAAGCAGGGTATAAAGGCACTGACGAACAAATAAACAAACATTTTCAGTGCTTGGGCTGAACTCGCCAAAGAGAGTTAGAAAGAGAAGATCCCGCGAAGCGTGAACGACAGTGTCTCTCTTTTTAGACGATTCCCGGAAAGTTTTCTCCAGTGACCGAGAGTTGGGGAACAGGGTGGAATCCAAATGCCACCCTTCAGCTGTTTGTCCCCTCCTGTTGCTGCGTGCCTTCTTTGGAAGGACTCGGGATTGGCGCTGTGTGGGGCGAGATGCCAGCGGGGTTGAGTACAAGAGATATTTATAACGCCAGCATTCTGCCACCCCTGATATATTTAGACAAGGGCTGCCAAACAGCAAGATCGGGGACGGGGCTCATCTGAAGACAGAATATTTACTGTCTGCTTTTGCTGCACTGGAAGTCTCTCTGGATCTTCCCAAAGTAAGCTGGAACGGACTGGCTGACAAAGGGAAGTGCCATCAGGAGAACCTCTTTCCACCCCAGCCTGCCCCTGCCTGCCCCTGCCGGTGACCTTCACTCTGCCCATGGCTGTCTGAAGGTCACCTGCTTCCTTAAGAAGGTTCAGATTCCTGGCCTGCCCTGGGAGCTTGCCCTTGGGCCGGTCCCTCTCCTTCTCAGCCAAACCTTCCTCGCAGGGGTGTTGTTGTGAGGATAAAATGGAGGAGGGGAGAGCGCTGTTGTAAGTCGCTTTGAGTCCCCGTTGAGGAGAAGAACAGAGTATATATCTCTGAACAGAACTGTAATGATTCCTTGTTTTATATGTGTGTGTGTCTCTTTAAAAGTTTGGTTGCATGGATGATATTAGAGTGGTTGAAACAGGCAAGTGTGGTGTGATTGGTGATTAGCAGAAAGGGGGAGGGGTTTTGGAAGTGAAAAATGAGTGGAGGAGTATGGATCTCATTCTAGAGTGACAGTTACAGGTCTGACAGTTGATGAAGACAGTTGATATCTCTGGATCTTCCCAAAGTAAGCTGGAATGGACTGGCTGACAAAGGGAAGTGCCGTCACGAGAACCTCTTTCCGCCCCAGCCTGCCCCTGCCGATGACCTTCACTCTGCCCATGGCTGTCTGAAGGTCACCGGCTTCCTTAAGAAGGTTCAGATTCCTGGCCTGCCCTGGGAGCTTAGCCTTGGGCCGGTCCCTCTCCTTCTCAGCCAAACCTTCCTCGCAGGGGTGTTGTTGTGAGGATAAAATGGAGGAGGGGAGGGCGCTGTTGTAAGTCGCTTTGAGTCCCCGTTGGGGAGAAGAGCAGAGTGTATATCTCTGAACGGAACGAATAAAAATAAATATTGAACAGCAACTTTGGCGTTACCTCCAGAGTCCTCTTTGCGCCAGTGAAAACAATGCACAGGTATGAGTCTGCTGTAGGGCTGGCAGCCTCCAGGTGTGGCCTGGAGATCTTGCGTTCTTACACAGAGAGGGATTAAAATGTGGAATTTGCTGCCAGAGAATGTAGCAATGGCCACAGACATAAACAGCTTTAACAGGGGATTAGATAGATTCACGGAGGCTAAATCTATCCATGGCTACTAGCTGTGGTGACTGAGGGGAACCTCCACATTCAGAGGCACTAATCCTCTGAATCCCAGAGGCAGGAGGCAACATCGGAAGGCCTCGGCCTCTATGCCCTGTTATTGGCCCTCCAGAGGAACTGGCTGGCCACTGTGTGAGACAGGATGCTGGACTAGATGGACCCCTGGTCTGATCCAGCAGGGCTGTTCTTATATTCTTGCTTTATTAGGCGGAGCTTTACCTATTGAACCTTCACTTTCAGAGGCACTAATCCTCTGAATCCCAGAGGCAGGAGGCAACATCGGAAGGCCTCGGCCTCTATGCCCTGTTATTGGCCCTCCAGAGGAACTGGCTGGCCACTGTGTGAGACAGGATGCTGGACTAGATGGACCACTGGACTGATCCAGCAGGGCTCTTCTTATGCTCTTATCCCTTGGAATTATAACAACAGAATACAGAGATCAGTTCCCCTGGAGAAAACGGATGCTTTGGAGGGTGGACGGTATGGCATTGTGCCCCAATGAGGTCTATCACTTCCCCCAAACCCCACCTCTCCAGGTTCCACCCCCAGTCTCTAAAAATTTCCCAGCCGGGAGTTGGCAACTCTGGTTTGCTCACATTCTTCTGATATAACGTTGCTCTCCTCATTTTGAAATTTCATTTATGGTCTCCTTGGAACATCTCCTTTTCTCTTTCGCTCTCTGCCTATTATTAGGGTTACCAACCACCAGGTGGGGCCTGGGGTTCTCCCCAAATTACAACTCATCTCCAGACTTCAAAGATCTGCTTCCTTACAGGAAATGGCAGGTCTGGAGGGTAAGGACGCGATGTGCCGACGTCCCCATTGAGCGCCTTCCCTCTCCAAAACGCCACACTCTGCAAACTCCGCCCCCAAATCTCCAGGGATTTCCCATACTTGTATTGGCAACCTTGGCCTATAGTGTTCTGTAAAGTACCATGCATGCCGCTGCCACTTTCTTAACGGTGCAGCCGGACTAATAGCAGAAAACACCTCTGTCACCATCACTTTCAGCTCAGGTCAATCCAACAGGCCTGCCCAACCCGGGAGCGTCATGGCTCACTTGTGATTCAAGAAGAACCTCCTCCGGGAGACCAGGCCCCCAAAAGTCAGCCAACAGTTGTTCTTCCATCTCTCAGGCTGTGCACGTGCCATGAATGACTGTTGTGGGTACAAGTGGCCTGTATATTGGGACAGGGTGAACCCTGGAAGAACCTCTGGCGATTCCTTTGCGAGGGAGCAGAGCAACCTAAAGGGAAGGAACTTGAAAGTGCCATCGAATTGCAGCCGACTTACGGGCCATAAGTCATGGTGACCCGCGTAGGGCTTTGAAGGCAGAGTCCGGCCTCCTTTGCCACGGGGTTGCCAGCCTCCAGGTGGTGGGTGGTGATCTCCTGGAATGACAACTGATCTCCAGGCAAGAGAGGCCAGTCCCCTGGGAGGAAATGGCCACTCTGGAGGTGAGACTCTATGGAATTATGCCCCCACTGAGTCGTTCCCCCCCCCCAATTATGCCTTCCCTAGGCTCTGCCCCCAGATCTCCAGGAATCTCCCAAGCCAGTGCTGGGGCTCCTACTGTGTGTGTAGCAAGCCTGGACTTCCTGGGTGGTCCAGGGCTGGCTCACCCACTAGGCGAACTAGGCATTCGCCTAGAGCGCCGGATCCTGGATGGGGCACCAAGCTGTGCCTCCCCCCCCTTTGGTGGTGGTGGGGGCGGGGGGGAAGAGGCGGTGGTGGCGGCAGCAAAAGGGTGGCTGTCTCCAGAGGTCTCCAGGTCCCACCGGGAGGTTGGTATCTGCACCACAAGGCAGCCTTGCCTAGGGCGCAGAAACACCTCGAGCGGTCTCATCCAAGCCATATCCCTGCTTAGCTTCCGAGATCTGGCTAGCCTGGGCCCTCCAGGGTGAACTAGTTCTTCCTCTTCTCCTCTCCTCTTCTGTCTTGCCGCTGTTTTCCCCTGCACCTTCTGATCCGCAGCACAGGCTACACTCCCCCTCCCACGCCTGTCCAGGAGCCAAAGGAGACTAGTTTAGCTCGCTTTAATCTCTCCCTACCTCCAGCTAGTGCCTTCGCCTTGATAAGGGGGGGTTTGCCTCCTCTGAACTCCTTCCCGCTCTCATTTCCTCTCTCCGTGAACTACAGGCAAGCTCCGGAGCACGGGCTCTGGAGGTAGGTAGCAGGGCTTACGCAGCAGCGTAGGGCTTTAGAGCTGCCAACTCTGGGGTGGGGGAACTCCTGGAGATTTGGGGGCGGAGCCTAGGGACAGTGGGGGCTTAGGGAGGGGAGGGGCCTCAGCAGGGTATAATGCCTCAGAGTTCCACCTTCCAGAGCAGGGAGACTGATCTCTTTCGTCTGGAGATCAGCTGTAATTCTGGGAGGTCTCCAGGCCCCACCTGGAGGTTGGCAATCGGCCTTTGGGGGCTGGCCTAGCCATTTGAAGGGTCTTGCAGTGGAACAGGTCAACTTCCCACCAGGAGAGTCTGGGCTGAAAGAATACGTTAACACTGCGTCGTGTCGGAACATTGTGGAATTGGCAGGTTAGCATGGAAATAGGCACGGCTGCAAGCGCAAAGGAGTGTGTGTTGGAATTTGGAGCTGTCCCCCAAGCAGTATAAGGAGACGCTTTTGTAGAATATTTGAAATTGGGTGGAAAATACTTTTCTTGGAGGAAAGGAAAAACCAGAGAATGAAAGGGGTGATTGGGGAGAAACAATAATACGTTGTTTATGATGAATACTGTGTCTTCCAATACAGGTCCTAAGATGGAAAATTAAAGCCAGGGGAAATGGATTGTAGTTTGCAGGATACGGGCTGAAGTGTGGAAGAGGCAGGAGACAGAACCTCCCTGGTAGGGTCATCAGGTCCCTTCCTTGCCACCAGCAGGGGCTGGGGGGGTAGGGTTGCCAGATCCAGGCTGGGAAACTCCTGGAGATTTGGTGGGTGGAGCCTGGGGAGGACAGGGGCCTCAGTGGGTTACAATGCCACGGAGCCCACCCTCCAAAGCAGCCATTTTCTCCAGGGGAACTGATCCCTGTAGTCTGGAGATGAGCTGTAATTCCGGCGGATCCCCAGGTCCCACCTGGAGGCTGGCAATTTGGGGGCAGAGGCTGAGGAAGGCAGGGTTTGGGGAGGATAGGGATGCCAGTGGGGCATATTGTCGTTTCAAAGCAGCCATTTTCTTCATGGAAACTGGTCTCTGTCAGCTGTAATTCTGGGTGACTGTCAGGCCACACCTGGAGGTTGGCAACCCTAGGAGGGAAGGAGGAGATGGAAACGGAAGGCACTAGAGGATTATGGGCCAGGCCCACTGATACAAGCCGTGGCTGTTGCTCAGTTGGTGACAGGGGGCGAGGGATGCCAGCCGGGGGGCTAGGAGTGCCCCTCACAGGCTTTCAGGATAGGGTGCCAGCTCTGGGTTGGGAAATACCTGGAGATTTGGAGGATGGAGCCTGGGGAGGGCAGGGTTTGGGGACGGGAGGAACCTCAGCGTGGTGGAATGCCATAGAGTCCCCCTCTCAAAGCAGCCATTTTCCCCCCCACAGGGGAACTGATCCCGATCATCTGAAGAGCAGTTGTAACAGCAGGAGATATCCAGGTCCCACCTGGAGGTTGGCAGCCCTATCTCAGACAGACCTCCCTGACAGGGTTGTGAGGATAAAATGGAGGACAAGAGAATGATTTGAGCCACTTGGGTGGGCCACTTGCATGCCCTTAGCAAGACCTACCTCATGGGGTAGTTGTGAGGATAAAATGGGGGGTGGGGATGATGTAAACTGCTTGAGATTCCCAGAGTATAGATGAAGTCGATAAATAAAATCTGCAACAGTTTATTGGGCGCCCCAACGAGCCACATTCAACTGCTCCTTGTGGGCCGTTTGTCCCCATGAGTGGGAGACTGCCTGGGAGGACGGTTTGCAATTTCCTTGCAATGATTTAGGGCTGCTCCCTAAAAGAAATACTACTTTACACAGAGAATGATTAAATTGTGGAATTCGCTGCCGGAGGGTGTCGCGATGGCCACAGGGGTAGACAGTTTTAAAAGGGGATGAGATAGATTCACGGAGGATAAGTCTATCGATGGCGACTAGCCACGGGGACTGAAGGGAACCTCCCCGTTCAGAGGTACTAAACCTCTGAATCCCAGAGCCAGGAGGCCAGATCAGGGGAAGGCCTCAGTCTCTATGCCCTGTTAAGAACATAAGAACATAAGAGATGCCAATGTTGGATCAGGCCAAAGGCCCATCCAGTCCAACACTCTGTATCACACAGTGGCCAGAAATACTAGTGCCATCAGGAGGTCCACCAGTGGGGGCAGGACATTAGAAGCCCTCCCACTGTTGACCCACCCCAAGCACCAAGAAGACAGAGCATCACTTGCCCCAGAGCCCCTATCTATACCTTGTGGCTAATAGCCACTGATGCACCTCTGCTCCATATGCCTATCTAATTCCCTTTTGAAGCCGTCCATGCTTGTAGCCGCCACCACTTCCTGTTGTTGGTCGTTGTTGGTCCTCTGGAGGAACTGGTTGGCCGCTGTATGAGACAGGAGGCTGGACTAGATGGACTGCTGGTCTGATCCAGCAGGGCTCTTCTTATGTTCTTGTTCTACTAGGAAAAGCTTTGCCTATTGAACCTTCCCATTCAGAGGCACTAAACCTCTGAATTCCAGAGCCAGGGGAAGACCTCATCTTCTATGCACTGTTGTTGGTCCTCCAGAGGAACTGGTTGGCCACTGTATGAGACAGGATGCTGGACTAGATAGACCCCTGGTCTGACCCAGCAGAGCTCTTCTTATATCCTTGTTCTACAAGGAGAAGCTTTACCTATTGAACCTCCACTTTCAGAGGCACTAATCCTCTGAATCCCAGAGCCAGGAGGCAACATCAGGGAAAGTCTTGGCCTCTATGCCCTGTTGTTGCCCATCCAGAGGAACTGGTTGGCTGCTGTGTGATGCTGGACTAGATGGACCCCTGGTCTGATCCAGCAGAGCTCTTCTTCTGTTCTTCTGTACCTCAAAATCCAGCGCTTGAGGCAGAACCCCCACCTCCCCACCCCGTGCCTTTAAAGGGCTGGTTCCCTGCAATGACAGAACCAACCTAGCTGAAAGGAACTCAGGCAACCGAGCAACCTTCCCCTCCGGGAATGGCTCCCTGCTGGGGCTTGGGGTGCCGTTGCTGAGCGGCGGAGGAAAGTCAGACTTGGCTCATAGCTACAGGAACAAAAGGGGCAGGGATTAAGGAGCCGCAGAGAATGTTCCAAGTGGCAGAGGGCAGGTATAAATCCAGCATGCCCTGGCCATGCATCACCCGGGCAAATCCAGTCCGTTCCCTTTCTCTTGGCATCAGTTGGGTGGTGTTGGATCCAGCTTGTCTATTTATTTAGGTGTTTACACTGTGCTTTTCTCCCCAGTGGAGGAGAGACCCTAAGCAGCTTGCAACAGCCTTCTCGCCATCTCCATTTTCTCGTCGTAACAACAACCCGGTGAGGTAGGATAAGGCGAGCGAGTGTGATGGGGGCAAGGTCACCCAGGGAAATTTGAATCTCCCCCCCTCCCCAGATCTTAGACTGGCACTCTGACCGGTGCACAAGACTGACCCACGCTTGTAGGTTTGCCAAACTCCAGGTGGTGGCTGGAGATCTCTCACTATTTCAACTGATCTCCAGAGATCAGTTCACCTGGAGTTTCCGTGGCCGGGTGTGGATTCGAACCTGGGTCTCCCAGGTCTTGAGTCTGACACTCTCACTGTAACCACCATACCACTATGGCTCTCAACATCCCAGCAATATTACAGCCATTCCCAGATCCTGATGTCAAAATGCAGGAGCATTCTGATTGGTCAAGCAGGGGAAGGCGGGATTGTCCCTGTACATGGGGGAGGCTCTCCTTGGCTGTATCCAAGCCCTACTGACTGAGGATGTACCTACTTCTGCTCACCCAGCACTGGCCTCCCAGTCAACATGGGTGATTTAGGGTTCCAGGGCTCTTTTTGTAGAAAAAGCCCAGCAGGAACTCATTAGCATAATAGGCCACACCCAACAGCAGGAAATCATTAGCATATTGGGCCACACCCCTGACAGCACAGCTCATTAGCACATTAGGCCGCACCCACATGTTACCAGAAGTGTGGTCATCCAGCCACACCCACCTTTTGCTTGTTATTCTGTTTGGACAACTTGGGAGCCAGCTGGAACTCTGTTCCTGTGTGTTCCTGCCCAAAAATAGCCCTGAGGGTTGCCATCTCTGGGTTGGGAACTACCTGGAGATTTGGGGAGTGGAGCCTTAGGAGGGTGGGGTTTGGAGAGGGAAAGGACTCCAGTATATACAATGCCACAAGAGCCCACCTTCCAAAGCGGCCACTGTCTCCAGGTGAACTGATTTCTGGCGCCCGGAGATCAGTTGTATTCTAGGGTTGCCAACTCCCACTTGGGATATACCTGGAGATTTGGGGGTGGAGCCATTGGTTGCAATGCCACAGAGTCCACCTTCCAAAGCATCCCTTTTCTCCAGGGGAACTGATCTCTGTAGTCTGGGGATCAGTTGTGATCCCGAAGGATCTCCAGTCCCCACCTGGAAGCTGGCAACCATAGTTGTATCCCAGCAGTTCTCCAGACACCACCAGGAGGTTGGCAACCCTTGGGGGAAGTGGGATGTCCTGGATTGGCTTTTCTTTCTTTTACTTTAAATAAGTGGTGGAGGGCCCATTATCAGATGAAGTCTGTCTTGCTGGGTGGTGTGAGGGTTAGCTCTTCCCCTGCCCCATTTATTTTTTATTTTATTGGGCTCAGGGCGGGGAACAGCACTGTTAAAGCAGTACCATAAATGAATTATTAAAAACCAACGATCACCCCAATAAGTTTAAAAGTCAAGTCAGATGGCAATATAAGGCACAAGTAGCACAAGTTATCCAAGTGAGGTTGTGCAGCCTGCGTAAGGTAAAGGTAAAGGTTCCCTTGCTCGAAAGCCAGTCGAATCCGACTCTAGGATTGTGGTGCTCATCTCTGTTTCAAAGCCGAAGAGCCAGCGCTGTCCGAAGACGTTTCCATGGTCATGTGGCCGGCATGACTAAACACCAAGGCGCACGGAACGCTGTTACCTTCCCACCAAAGTGGTACCTATTTATGTACTTGCAATTTCTTGCTTTAGAACTGCTAGGTTGGCAGGAGCTGGAACTAGAGACGGGAGCTCACTCCGTCTTGCGGCACCCGGGTCTCGAACTGCTGAACTGCCGACCTTCCACAGCCTGCAGTTCAGCGTCTTAACCACTTGAGCCACCGCAGTGCCGATGGATAAAAACTAAGACCATGACGAGGTGGACGGCAGAGAAAGGGCTTAGGGAGGCCGGTTCAGATGGAAACTTCGTGGCCTCACCCGTGGGCCCGGCAGAACATTTCCTCTGTCTTGCAGGCCCTGCCAAACTGCATCAGGTTGTGCAGGGCCTAGATCTCATCTGGAAGAGTGTTCCACCAGGCTGGGGCCAGAGCAGAAAAGGCTCTGCCCCGGGCTGAGGCTAAATGCAAGCCATTCTCCTTGAACTAATCCCCGCCCCCACAACTGCTGTGTGCTCCTTAGGAAAAATATTGCTGGCACCTTGTATTTTTGTTCCTTTCTTCAGCTGATAGCAAATTCCAGGATGGCAAGTGTGTATATTTTTTATATTCCTATCCAGAATGAAGTGGGGGGGGGGCCCTAGCTAGGGGGCTTCTTTCCAGAGCTTGGAATGTGGCTGGAGTGTGCTGCTGCTTGCTTCCCAAGCTGGGATTTGGAAAGGCTGTGCTACCTAGTGGTTAGATCAGAGAGGTCGAGGATTCCGGCTATGTGGAAAGGAGGGTTGCCAGGTCCCCTGGCCAACGCCGAGGGGTGGCAGGCGTAGGGTTGCCAGCTCTAGGTTGGGAAACTCCTTGATATTTTGGGGATGGAGCCTGGGGACCTCAGTGGGGCACAACACCATAGACTCCCGGTGTTCCCTCTAAGAGGAGTTAGTGAGAGCTAACTCGCTGTTTTTCAGCCTCCAGCTCACAGATTTTTGTCTTCGCTCAGGAAGGGATGGCTCCAGAGCAAACTAGTTTATGCAGCAGCCAAATGGCTCGCTCACAACTTTAATGCCAGGAGCTCTCACAAAGTTGAATTTTTGCTCAGCTTAGAGGGAGCATCACTCCACCCTGCAAAGCATCCGTTTTCTCCAGCAGAACTGACCTCTGTTGCCTGGAGATGAGCTGTAATTCCAGGGCATCCCCCGCTGGCATCCCCAGACTGGGTGTTTTGCACAAAAGAGAATCTCTAGCGTGGAGTCTGCAATTGGAAGAGTTAACTGAAGTGTGGCTTAACTGAAGCGTGGCTTTCCCAGCACTGGGTGAGCCGAGGGATGGACGGGAGTGTTCCTGTTCCCTCTCTCCTGCCAGGCAGCGCTAGCAGCCAAACTTCCAGGCCAGAAGAATGTTTAGTAAATGGGCCTGCCTGCTGCCCCCCCCCCCCCCCCATATTCTGGGATGGGCAGAATAAGGGACCGGGGGAATATGAATAAGGGAACGGGGGAACTGCATACCTGCTGCCGGGCCTGACATCCTTCCTGCTCTGTAATTTTAAGGAGGGGAGCATTTTCGCAGCAGACCAGAGTAGCTGTTTTTTGTTTCTGATGTAGACAGCTAAGAAGAAGAAGAGATTGGATTTATACCCCACCCTTCACTACCTGAAGGAGTCTCAGAGTGGCTTACACTCTCCTTTCCCTTCCCCTCCCCACAACAGACACCTGTGCAAGTGGAGGAGTGGGGAATCAAACCCGGTTCTCCCAGATTAGAGTCCGCACACTTAACCACTACACCAAGACAAGGCACCCCCCTTCTTCTGCATGCCCTGCTATTATAAATGCAAAATATGTCTGTAGGGAACTACAGGGATACCACTCTCTCCAAAAAGACATCACAATACACTTCCCGGTTCTTAAAAAGCACTTTTTGTTTGCTCTACAGAGCCAGGGTTACCAACTCCTGCCAGGGGAATGCCTAGGGATTTGAGGGAGAAGCACCTGGAGAAGGAGAAGCAGCTTTGGGGAGGAGCAGGATAGGGTTGCCAGCCTCCAGGTGGGCTCTGGAGACCTCCCGTTCTTACAATTGAGCTCTAGGTTAAAGCGATCAGTCCCACTGGAGAAGATGGCTGCTTTCCAGGGTGGACCCTATGGCATTGTACTACGCTGAAGTCCCTCCCCAAACCCCACCCTCTCCAGGCTCTGTCCCCCCAAATCTACAGGTGTTTCCCAACCTAGAGTTGGCCACTCTAGAGAGGGGCACCAGCAGAACGTAGAGCCACAGAGTCCACCCTCTGAAGCAGCCATTTCCTCCAGGGGAACAGATCTCTGTTGTCTGGAGATGAGTTGTGATTCTGGGAGATCCCCGGGCACCTCCTGGAGGTTGGCAACCCTATCTACAGCCCTGTTCATATGTTGCCGTGTGATCGCACATATACGTTCTGTATGCGCATGCTGCATCAGTTTGTAAGAAAGAGCCTATCTGCATTCACTTTGCAAATGAAAGCGGGGACCAGACCCTGGATCAATGTTGGATTTCAACCACATGCTCGGCTGTATGAGCACTGAGTGTAACATCATGAGAATACTCAATGTACATATAAATAAAAATCAAGTGTATACTGCACACGGATTGCGTGTGGGTTCCCTGTGACTTGGCCTGGAGTGTTTGCTCTTTAATGAGCTCCTGTCATTCCCATTTGAGACAGTGAACTTGACCAAGGCTGTGTAAGGAAGTCCAAGGCAGAGGTGGTGCTCAGAAAATCTAGCCTCAAGCTCTGTGGAGTCCTGCTGGCTCTCAGATTATATTAGCTATTGTGTTCTCTGTGTCGAAATACTCATTTCTGCATATGTGTCCATGGTGCCGTCAGAGAAAAATGCACTGTCTGAACTCTGACCTTGTCTGTGGCAATGGCGGCTGTTGACGATTTGAGGCCAGGAATCCTTGCAAACGCAGTTTGCAGATGTGTGTGTTCAGATCACTCTTTGACCTACAGGGCCTTTCTCTTTTACTTGATTCCTGGGAAGGGGGACGAGGTGGGGAGAGGAGAGGAGAGGAGGAGGAGGGATCCCTGGAACGTCCCTGAGCGAGCACCCTAGAGACAGGTTATCGTCTGTAAACATTGCATAGCTGTTTTCAGCCTGGCAAAGGCCCGTTGTCGTAGCAACGGGTCTTTGCCCTCCTTCTGTCAGGGCCAGCCAGGCCATTACAGGATGTGAAATAGAAACTCCAGCAGCAGCTGTTCCAGGAGCCATTTCCTCCTTCCTCTCCCCCACCCACAATTTCCCTTTCCACCTGGTATGGGGACATTTGATTAATATAGCAGAGTTTGCCCAGTCCTAGAAGCGTGATACTGAGTGCAGTGAAGACCTCTCCCAAGAACTATATTGCAAAAAATGGTAAACTTACATTTATTCGAGTCGATCTAGCTCACATTCAGGTTGCCGTTGAAAGAAGAGGAAGAAGCCTAATCGAAGAGTATGTTCCGTGTCGCATACGGTCAGCTTGTGCAGCATCACGCGTGTGGGAATCTGAGGGCATTGTCTCTACAGGAGAGATCCGTAGAGACGTGTCTCTCCATGGAAGGCCATGTGTAGTGCGTGAGAGGGCCAGAGGGCAGCTCCCAGGTTAAGACAAAGAGAGGCATCCCATTCAGGGAAGAACACCCATACACCCTTAGAGTGATATAAGGTAAAGGTAAAGGTTCCCTTGCTCGAAAGCCAGTCGAGTCCGACTCTAGGGTTGCGGTGCTCATCTCCGTTTCAAAGCCGAAGAGGCAGTGCTGTCCGAAGACGTTTCCGTGGTCATGTGGCCAGCATGACTAAACACTAAGGCGCACGGAACGCTGTTACCTTCCCACCGAAGTGGTACCTATTTATCTACTTGCAATTTCTTGCTTTCGAACTGCTAGGTTGGCAGGAGCTGGAGCTAGAGACGGGAGCTCACTCCGTCATGCGGCACTTGGGTCTCGAACTGCTGAACTACTCACCTTCTACAGCCTGCAGTTCAGCGTCTTAACCACTTGAGCCATCGCAGCAGTCCATAGAGGGAGGGAGCCCCCCCCCCCCCAATGTACAGACATGCTGAGTCACTCATTCTAACAATCGTCTGTAAACATTGTAGGGCCAGCTGACAGATGTGAAATAAAAGGTCCAACAGCAGCTGTTCCAGGAGCCATTTCCCCCCCCCCATTTTCCTTTTCACCTGGCTGCTCTGGACACCCCCTCTCCTCATTGTTTCTTCAGCTTTTCCTGTATCTATCCCTCTTCTTGGCTATTTCCATTTTACCACAGGGCTGCCAGGGTCATTCTCTATTTTATGAAGTGAGACCCTTCCATTTTGGAACGCTTCTCTATATTCCGTTTCCCTGCCCCTCTGCTTCCAGTTCTTACTCCACATCGATTGACTCCTCTAGCACAAGTGTTGCCAGCTGCACATTCAGGATGCAGGGGGAAGGCTGCAGGTTCCTCTCCTTGTGTGCTAGGACCAGTGTTCCCTCTAAGCTGAGTAAGTGTGTGCTAGCTCACAGTTTTTCAGCCTCCGGCTCACGCATTTTTGTCTTGGCTCAGGGAGGATGTGGCACCAGAGCAAACCAATTGATGCAGTAGCCAAATCGCTCGCTCACAACGTCAATGCCAGTAGCTCACACAGTGGAATTTTTGCTCACAAGACTCCACAGCTTAGAGGGAGCATTGGCTAGGACCCCAGTCCAAATCGGGTTTATGTGTGCCTAGGGTTGCCAATCTCCAAGTGGGGCTTGAAGTTCTCCTGGAACTACAAATGATCACCAGAGATCAGTTCCCCTGGAGAAAAAAGCAGCTTTAGAGAGTGGACTCTGTGGCATCAAATGCCCGCTGAGCTTCCTCCTCTCAAGAAGCTCTGCCCCCAAATCTCCAGGAATTCCCAGTCTGGAGTTGACAACCTTATAGCGTCCCTGGGGTCCCAGGGATCTGGTTCAAATTCCCACTGCACCATCAAGCTTCCTGGGGAGACCTTGGAGCCAGTCATATATTCTCAGGCTAGCCTACCTCAAAGGGTTGTTGTGAGGACACAATGGGGCAGGGAGAACTACGTATGCTGCTCAGGGCTCCTTGGAAGAAGGGCAGGATAAAAATGCAGTTGACGGGAAGATTGTATCGGTAAAGTGATACCGATGGCCAAACAACCCAGGGATGGACCTCTCCTCAGAACTGCTGGGTCATCTCTTTTGTCCCGCTAAGGATAATTTTACCTCACATCAACTGCCAATGAGTGGTAAGGTAAAGGTAAAGGTTTCCCTTGCTCGAAAGCCAGTCGAATCCGACTCTAGGGTTGCGGTGCTCATCTCCGTTTCAAAGCCGAAGCGC
>NW_015168122.1:102203-110030 GCF_001447785.1 Gekko japonicus
AGTCCCCAGACGTGAATTTTAAAAAATGATCTACTCTCGGCAAAAGTGCTCCAGTCTTGTGTCAGAATTTGCCCATGGACTATCTCCAGAGAAGACCCTTTTGGGCCTCTGCCTCTACCTATCCAACTACCCATCCAGTGTCAACAGACGGCGCTTGGGGAAGACCAGAGCTTTTCAAGGCCTTGTCCTCCATCCTCCATATTTAAAGTTGCCAATCTCCAGGTGGTGGCTGGAGAGCTCCTGGGATTACAATTGATCTGCAGGGGACAGAGATCAGTTCCCCTGCAGAAAATGGCCGCTTCGGAAGGTGGACTCCGTGGCCTTCTACCCCACTGAGGTCCCTCCCCGCCCCAAACCCCGATCTCCTGAGGCTCCACCCCCCAAATCTCCAGGAATTTCCCAACCCAGAGCTGGCAACCCTGTGACCGTATTGCTCTAAGCAGGCACTCAGTTCTCATTCCTTTTATATCTCCTCAGGGCAAACATGGACTTGTGGCTCTTTCTGTCTCTCTGCGGGGCCCTGCTCGCACCTTTGGCTGCCGGTAAGGTCACAGACTAGAGAATAAGTAGCAGGAGAAACCATTCAGCATTATCTGCCACTGTTGCAAACTTTTTTAAAAGCGCAGGTAGTCGTTCTGGTGTGTTTTCTGTGTTGCTTAAAAAAAATATCCAAATTCTGCAGCTTGACTTCATTAAAGTGACTTTGCATACTTTCCCTTCATTTGTTTTGCTAACCTAGGGAGTCTGGGAGATATGCAGTGATTCAGAACCTCATTCCCATAAGCTTTGTGCAGCCCCCTTTGGGTCGCCGAACTTCCAGTGAACAGATTTCCAAGCTCATCTATCACAGGGACTAGAAACTTAATTTCACTCAACCTCCAGCCTGAAAACTGTCAGCCTCAAGCTGCTGACTTCTGTACCAAATTATATATTGAGTGCTCCACCAATCGCACTGGCTTCCAGTTGGGTACTGGATTCACTTCAAGCTGCTGGTTATGACCTTTAAAGGCCTATGCGGACTGGGACCAACAGATCTAAGGGACCGCCTCTCCCCATATATGTCCCGGAGAGCCTTGTGCCCTGCGGACCACCATCTGCTGGTTATCCCTGTCCCTGGGGACGTCCACTTAGCCTCAAGCAGGGCCAGGGCTTTTTCTGCCCTGGCCCCAGCCTGGTAGAACAAGCTCCCAATCGCGATGAGGGCCTTGTGAGACCTCGTACCCCCAGGCCTTCAAGTGAAAGGGTGGGCATCCCTCAGTTGGCCTCCCTGCTGCCGTTACTGGGTTTCTGCTATTGTAGCAGGAACTCCTTTGCATATTAGACGACACACCCCCTAACGTAGCCAATCCTCCAAGAGCTTACAGAGCTCTTCTTACAGGAGCTACTGTAAGCTTATGGAGGACTGGCTACAGTAGGGGTGTGTCGCCTAATATGCAAATGAGTACCTGCTACAAAAAGAGCCTCTTTTGAACTATGGTGCTGGAGAAGACTCTTGAGAGTCCCTTGGACTGCAAGAAGATCAAATCAGTCAATCCTAAAAGAAATCAACCCTGACTGTTCCCTAGAAGGCCAGATAATGAAACTGAAGCTCAAATACTTTGGCCACCAAATGAGAAGGGAGCACTGACTGGAGAAGACCCTGATGCTGGGAAAGATCAAAGGTCAAAGAAGACGGGGACGGCAAAGGATGAGATGGTTGGACAGTGTCATCGATGCAACGAACATGAAGTTGAAATTGAGCCAACTTCAGAGGACGGCGGAAGACAGGAGGGCCTGGCGGGAGCTGGTCCATGGGGTCGCGAAGAGTCGGACTCGACTGTGCGACTGAACAATAGAGGGAACACTGGCTACGCCCATCTTTTAACTGTTTTTATTGCTTAATATTTATTTTGATTGCTTACTGTTTGTAGATTATTGTCGCAAGCCACCCTGAGCCCGTTTGCGGGAAGGGTGGGATCCAAATAAGTAAATAAAAATAAATACCAGTGATGGTCAGGGAGGTCCTTTAACGGCCCTTCTCCCCATCCTGTGAATATGGCGAGCTGCCCTGCCCAGAGGTAGATCATTAGACCATCTGGGTCTCTGTAGTCGTTTCGAAGAGGCAGAAACTTTCTCATGTGCAGCTCCCATGTCCAGCATTCCTGCCAGGTGTCTTATAGATAAATTCATGAAGCAGCCTTAGACTGAATCAGACCATCGGCACATCAGTGTCAGGACTGTCCACTCGGTCTGGCTGCGGCTATCCAGGTAGAAGTCTTTCGTATCACCCTCCTTCTGACCCTTTCCACTGGAGATTCTGGGTACTGAACCTGAGACCATCGGCATGCCTCAGAGATGCTCCACCACTGAGCCACAGCCTCTCTGTTTGAACTGGGAATGGCAAGGATTGAACCCAAGACCTTCTGCGTGCAGGGTGGTGTGCTGCTGGGCCGCAAGCCCTCCCCGCAAGTGGCCCCAGAAATGTCCTTCGTAAGGGTTGTGCTTTCAGAATGCAGCCAATGGGTTGGCATCTTTCATTCCCAAATGAACATATCAGATAGGGCTGAAGAAGAATTCCATTCTGTTCCGCTTAAGGAGTGCTCTTAAGGGGTCATTTATGGAGAAGCTCAAAGGAAGGCCAGGGTGATTGTTTTGTCCTGGAAGAAGGACCCGCCGGCTGGCTATCTCCATCTGCTCTTGGCCTTATCTCTCTTCCTTAGCAAGCTAGGAAATCATCAAGAACTGCCCCTCCCCATCCCTGCAGGTGTATCTCTCCCCCCATCACAGACTGGAAGCTAACAACGGAGGACAGATATCCCCATTCCTGCCCTCCTTGTGAACATGCCAGTGGCATCTGGCTGTCTGCTGTCTGTAGGCAGATGGAACACGACACAGGATGGAAAACAGTTCTGACTCTTTAAGACAGCTCTTTTATCTTTCCTAACTCAATTCATTCAAATTGCTGCTGGGAATTATGGCTATACTTCCCCAGTGCCTTACGCATTCAGAGGGCTTGCTAGAGCAGTATCTGACAAGGACTCGTGCTATTCCGGAACTCCTTTTATATGTGTAATCTGAAGCTGCCTCTTCGCATGACAAAGTCCTCCTGTTTCCTGGGGGACAACACGAGGGGGCTGCACCAGACGGAAGGTCTGTGCCTCCCAGAAGCACACTGGCTGTTTTCTGTCTGAGACCACAACACATAGGCAGAAGCGGTAGAGTTGCCACCCTCCAGGTGAGGCTTGGAGATCTCCTGATATTACAATCAAGCTCCATGTGACAGAGATGAGTTCCCCCTGGAGAAAATGGCTGCTTTGGTGGGTGGAGTCTGTGGCGTGGTACCTGCTGAGGTCTCTCCCCTCCCCAAACCCCTCCCTCCCCGGATTCCACCCCCCAAATCTCCAGGTATTTCCCCACACAGAACTGGGAACCCTAGGTGGCTTCGGCCTCTCTCCGCACACTGTTTTTGCATCCACAAACCACCCCACAAAGCCACATTTGGCTGTGTTGTAAAAGCCGTGTTATTTATACGGCTACATGTAAGTTTCACAACAGAGCCAGAAGCAGTCTGAGGATGTGAATGCAGCCTGGGACATTCCCCTGTAAGTTAAATCACTAGTTGACCTTGATTCATCTTAGTGGGCACCAGTGTTCCCTCTAAGCTGAGTTTAGTGTGAGCTAGCTCACAGTTTTTTACCCTCTGGGTCACACACTGTTGTCTGCGCTCAGGAAGGATGGCTCCGAGCACACTGATTGATGCAGTAGCCAAATCACTCCTTCACAACTTTATTGCCAGTAGTTCACAAAGTAGATTTTTTGCTCACAAGACTCCACAGCTTAGAGGGAGGATTGCTGGGCACGTTCGTAATATGTTTGCCGGTTGGATGCTCAGACACAGTGAGATCTTTCTGAGTGCAAAACGAAAACCCCATAAGAAGTGGGATTAAAACTGAATGAGCTTTTTAGGGCTTTTCTCCACATGTTATTTCATCGCTTGTGTGCTTGTATTGTGCTGTTATTGGTTTTTCCCTTTTCTGCCTGCTTCTCGCTCCCTCTCGTGTTTGCTTCGATATTTCACCTCTATCACTGGCTTCTTCCAGAGCCCTTTAAAATTGCAGCGGAATAAGGTGATGCAGTCTTGGAATATTGAAATGACCACTAGAGGGAGCAAGATACCTGTAGAAAAGGGGGAAAACATTAATGGAAGATAAACTCATAAGCAAGAAAAATGAGACATGCGGAAAAGCCCTTAGGAAGATATGCCCCAGGTAGGTCTTGGCCAAACACCACACACACACACACACACACACAAACACAAAATTGGTTCAAGATACCTCAATCAGGGCTGTCTCCCTGACCCAAATTCTTGCTGGCTACCAGTTTTAGGCTCTGCAGGAGGGCATTTACTCAAAGCAAGCATGTGAGAAAACAAAAACAAATTACGACAGGCTGAAGCCAATGTTCCCTCTAAGCTATGGAGCCTTGTGAGCAAAAATTCTACTTTGTGAGCTACTGGTATTAAAATTGTGCGCGAGCGATTTGGCTGCTGCATAAATTAATTGGCTCTGGAGCCCTCCTTCCTGAGCCAAGACAAAAATGTGTGAGGCAGAGGCTAAAAAACTGAGCTAGCTCACACTAACTCAGCTTAGAGGGGACACTGGCTGAAGCATACGTTAAAGAAAGGTTTTGTTTCCTGCTGTCTGAATACAGATTAAGATGCCTTATACCAAGTCAGACCCTTGGTCTGTCTTTCTTCTAATGGTCTTCTCTGACCGGCAGTGGTTCTCACGTACATGAAACTGCCTTCTTTATTCAGACCCTGGGTCCATCAAGGTCAGTATTGCCTACTCAGGCTGGCAGCAGCTCTCCATGTTCTCAAGCAGAAGTCTTTCCGGTCACCTGCTACCTGAACCTTTTTCAACTGGAGATTCCGGGGTTTGAACCCGGGACCTTGTCCATCCACAGCAGATGCTCTACCACTGAACTGTGCCCCCTCCCCAAAGAACTATCCCCGTCTCTCTCTAGAAATATCCATCCATGATTGAAGCCCAGGGTGCTTTTGCCCAGGATTCTGTCCAGAGAGGAGCAGTCATACAAAATCTCGTGCAAACTCTGGATTTATCCAAACTGGGAGATGCATTTAGGGTTGCCAGTTCCAGGTTGGAACATAACTGGAGATTTTGGGGGTGGGGCCTGGGGAGGGGAGGGTTTGGGTATGGGAGGAACCTCAGCAGGATGTATTGCCATGGAGTCCACCCTCCAAAGCAGCCATTTTCACCAGGGAAACTGATCTCCATCAATTGGAGATCAGTTGTCATTGCAGGAGATCCCCAGGCCCCACGTGGAAATGGAGAACTGGAGAAGCCTTCTACGGGATTTCTTGACTTGTGCATTGTAGCATTGTGAGCTTTGGTTCCAGGAGAAACCCTCTGCCTGAAGAATTTCTCAAAACACGCAACTTTTGCCTGGGAGGCGTGTTGCGTGACGTTTGCTGCATCCCTTTTCTGAAAGCAAGACAGCCAACAACGTTGAATCCTAACTGCATATTCGTCTCTGTAGCTGTGGACATTCCTACAAGATTTATATTCTCATATTCATTTGTATATTTTTAATGTCCTTGTTGTCAGTGCACTATAATCTCAATAGGTTTCACTAGGGTCTTTGTTGTTGTTGTTGTTGTTGTTGTTCAGTCACACAGTCGAGTCCGACTCTTCGCGACCCCATGGACCAGATCATGCCAGGCCTTCCTGTCTTCCGCCGTCCTCTGAAGTTTGCTCAACTTCATGTTCGTTGCATCAATGACACTGTCTAACCATCTCATCCTTTGCCGTCCCCATCTTCTTTGACCTTCAATCTTTCCCAGCATCAGGGTCTTCTACAGTGAGTGTTCCCTTCTCATTGGGTGGCCAAAGTATTTGAGCTTCAGTTTCATTATCTGGCCTTCCAGGGAACAGTCAGGGTTGATTTCTTTTAGGATTGACTGATTTGTTCTTCTTGCAGTCCAAGGGACTCTCAAGAGTCTTCTCCAGCACCATAGTTCAAAAGAATCTATTCTTCGGCGCTCGGCCTTCCTTATAGTCCAACTCTCGCAGCCATACATGACTACTGGGAATACCATTGCTTTGACCATGCGGACTTTTGTTGGCAGGGTGATGTCTCTACTTTTTATCATGCTGTTGAGGTTCGCCATTGCTTTCCTCCCAAGGAGCAGGCGTCTTTTAATTTCATGGCTGCTGTCACAGTCTGCGGTGATCTGGGATCGCAGGAACGTGAAGTCTGTCACTACTTCCACGACTTCCCCTTCTATTTGCCAAGGAGTGATGGGGCCGGATGCCATGATCTTTGTTTTTTTGATGTTGAGCTAGGGTCTTTACTGTATATTATAAGTATATGATTTAATCGAATAAGGAAGTTATAGTAGCGTATCAGAACTGTGTGTTTTGTTTCAACACGGTGATTTTCCACGTTTACCCCGCCTGGAAATTGGCAACCCTATGCCATGTCAAGCCCATCCCTTTCATTTCAGCGTCCATGTTAGGGGTTGGATTTGGGATTATCTGTCTCCATCCATCACCTCTGTGTGTCCATCTCTTTCAGAACCAGGTAGCGAACCGACGCACGACCCCTTCAATTATGGTGAGTTAGCTAAGCTTATTTGTAATGTCATTGGTCATTGCGAATGGTGGGCATTCACAGGGACTGTATGTCGAATTTTCCAGGCTTTTCCAGGTTCTCAGTAGCTGTGCTGGTCCAAACAAAAATCAAGAAATAACAGTCCAGTGGGTGAATGCAACAGAACAAATCTCACCCCACGGGGTGTTTCTGGTCAGGGAACTGATGCAGAAGCAATTCCACTGGACACTCCTGATCCGAATCTGTCCCTCGCATGCCTGGGAATTTGAGTTCATGGAAGGGAAGTTGCAGTTCATGTCTGATCGAACCCGGATCCCATGACCTGAAGTCTTTGTAACGCACAGTCAGGCCCTCACTGTTTGTGACCTTGGGTGGGTCAGTTTCTCTTGGTATGTCCTCTTGGCACGTGCTGGGGCTGGGGGCAGAGCTGGCTGTGCAGACTGATAAAGAAGCACATGGCTGCCTGGCACTGTGCTGGCCCTGGTCGCTTCTGGGGGCGGGCAGTGGAGGAGGGCAGAGGGAGCCCCGGGAGAGGGGGCACTGCAGGTTCGGTAGGGGGCACCGCCCCTACCACCTAGCTGTGGCCCTGGTTATTCTGCATTTGTATCACTCCTGTTCATTCCTGCAGGGGACAATTCTTTTCCTGAATTCCACTTGCACTGGGCCCCTCTGACAGTAAAAAGTTGTGCACGCTTGGCTAGGGGTTTTTTGGGCCTGGTTTTAACTTCACAAAACAAAACTTCAAGCAGCGTTCTCTGTCCAAGCGTGGCGTAGTGGCGAGAGTTTAAACTAGGATTCGGGAGACCCAGTTTTGAATCTCCACTCTGCCATGGAAGCTTGCTGAGTGACCATGAACCAGTTGTTCTCTCTCAGCCTCACCCACCTCACGGGGGGGGGATGTTGTGAGGATAAAACGGAGGAATGTGGGAAACGATGTTGTAAGCCACTTTTGGGTCCCTCCACTGGGGAGAAAGGCAAAGTATAAATGAAGGCAATAAACAGGGGTCATTTCATAGAAAAAGAGGTGCAGGAGCTCATTAGCATAACTCATTGGCATAACTTATTTGCATATGCCACACCCCCTGACATCACTGGAAGTGTGTCAGAAGGCAACACCCACCGCTCAGGCTCCACTGGACTCTTTTGGATTGCTAGCTACTGGGGGGGGGGGAACGTGCAGATCTGTCTTGGCAGAGGAGGGCGAGCTTGTACCTG